>NC_090652.1:33726838-34026838 GCF_040937935.1 Hyperolius riggenbachi | reverse complement strand
AGAGAAGTTGCAAAATAGTAGAACAAATATCATGACACATTTTGTGGTCAAGGTCCTACTTCATCAGGGACTTCAGAAGAAGAACAGTATGGCGGCTCACCTGCTTAATTTAAAGCAAAAAGCATGAGCCACTAACACTGGGCTAGCAAGTCTATAAAAAGTCTATACAGGTAGTCCTCAGTTAAGGAATGTGAAAGAGATTGCAGGATAGTTCTTAGCTTGAATTTGTTCTTAAAGGAACACTATCAAACCAAGTGTTCTAAAATGACAATGTACAAATAATGTCTATGTAGCTGTGTAAATATTTTCCTACTGTTCATGTTGATATTAGAGGCAAAAGCTGTAATTCATTGTGTGTAGATTTTAGCTGCATTTGGAATGTCTCATTTGGTATGAATCTCTGCAGTCTGACATGCTAAGAACAGTGTAATATTAAAGCAGAGTTATATGAAAACAAAAGCCTGTTAGGTTTCACACACAGAGAATTACAAATGTTTATGTTGCACATAAGATACATGTCCTCTGCTCTCTGTGACAGTAAGCTCTGTCAGTCTCTGACTGAGCTTTCTGCATACAAAGGATTAACAGATGCACTGTGAGGAAATTCCCGGCTCCATGGCTTATTCTGTGAACAGTTTACAGCAGACTGCCATCAGAAGTGTGAAAGGGATTAGATAACAGTAAACAAAGAGATAAGGATTCAAATGTATACACCAGTACTTAGCAGCCCTTCCCAAACATTTCCTATCTCCATTGAAAAAATACATGGTAATTGATAGTGTTACTTTAAGTCAAAACATTGAGCCATCTCTGTCCCCTGTACATTCTTTGTGCCCTCCTGTGCCTCCAGGGTCCCCCTCTGTGCCACCTCCCCCCCCCCCCCCCATAGTATCCAATAAAATAGTTTTGACTGAAAATCCACAGTCGTATGTTCTGCTTGGAGGAGGTAAGTCCACCACTACCTCCTCTATTACCAAGATGGGTTTTAAGTGATTTTAGTGTTTTTTATCCTGTTGGCGCCTCTGTTATCCTATTATCTAAATAAAGTCCACCCTGGGTGGAGGGTTGTACCCTTCCTTCTTCTACTACAGAGAGCAACTTTTTAATCCTGAGTGGGATCAGGACAATCTCCCCACCTGCTTTGATAGTGGTTGCCTACTTGGTAACCCTGGTTTGTGAGTATTAAATTAATATTGTTACTCTTCCAATTATACATTACCAGTACATACTACACTATATTGGGCTCGTGGTGTTCTCTCTTTTTCTCATGCTTACCATGAAGACGTCATAAGAAAAAAATTGTGTTTTATAATTGAAACCACACTGGTCTTTTTTATTCTGGTTAATTTTCATTCATATTAGCACATGGAAATAACAAATACGGTATATCAATTTAAAGGATTCGAATAAAGTTTTCAACTAAACACAGAATAAAGAGTCAACTAAACACATTTTTCAGTTAGAAAAATACATATATTTTAACATGGATATGTACATCAGTCCTGAAAGAGGGATAAATGAGAAAGAAAGAGGGACAGAGGGACAGGGTTCCCAAAGAGGGACTGTCCCTCCAAAACAGGGACAGTTGGGAGCTATGGCTTTAGCTTGTATAAAATGTGTACGCAAAACTTGCTATATCTCTTAGATTTTTTTTTATTTGCTTTCTCAAAAACAAGAAGTTTTGAATCAGGATAATATCATTTATTCACTAACTTAGAAGAAAAGCGGTAAGCTTTCGGCAATAAAGCCTTCGTCAGACTGATTCCTGTATACTGACAAAAACTTAGAATACAACTTTTATACACTGGACATTAAACAGGTGATACATTGTTCTGCAATAAAAGCCACTGGATGCCTTAATTACAACATCAAGAAGGACTTCAACACTCGATTGCTTTTCTCAAAAACTAAAAGGTCTTTCAGATTTTTTTTTTACTTTTACCCATTTTCATACTGCTAGTATCAGCTCATAAGTAGGACATTTGTAAGTCGTCTAGGACAACCTGTATCTGCATGTGATCAGATCATCCAAATCCAAAAGAGAAATTAGATTTTACAGCAGTGAAACTAATCCACTCATCATGGGGTGCTACAACTCTCTGTCAGTAAACAATTTACAAAAGCAAATTCCTAACTTTGAAGGACCGATCATGTCAATTCTACAAATCGAGTTCAGTGATTGACTCAATGATGGTGCCGTGGTCCCGCCCGTGAGACCATTGGTACCAATTAGCAAATGCAGCAGCGGGCGGCAGTGATTGGCTGGTCTGGTGCCGGCACCCCACCTTATTGGTCGCATACCAAAGCTCCCCCTCTGACTGACCATGGTGACCTCTTGCTGATGATGGGGTTTTACTGTAGCATGCCTCTATAAGAGCCTTATATTGACACCTCACCTCCTTATGATGTCATACAGCATGGCAGCAGGTGTCGCCAGCTGAATGCGGACAGGGATTTGGGGATGTGTGGATGAGGAGGGTAGTGTGTGTGTCAGGAAGGCAGGCGGGAGAGTGGAGAGGAGGCAGGTGCCAGGTGGCCCAAACTGTTTGTCCAAACACCACCCCCTGGATTTTGCCACCCAAATCACATGATTCCGGTGTCTTCATGGTAGATCCGTCCCTGGCTCCAGGTGTAACTCAGAACTAGTAGTGACAGAAGATCAGCACCACAGAAGAGAAATTGCATTCTCAAAAAATTAACGTTGGCAGCCAGATGTCCATTATCTTACCTTTCGATAGTCGGCAGCCCCAGACTTTGCCCTCGCTGTCTTCTTGTGATAGAGATAAGTCAATGATTTTCTCTTTAGCATTTATAGTGATCTCTGTGTAGTTATCTAATGGAGACACACTCTGCACCTCCAGCTCCTGCAATGATTGTAATAAAATCAGTATTTGTATGCAACTGTCATATACAGTCTAAAAGGTAAATGCTGGTAATAACAATAGTCAGACAGATCCAAGTCCAGGCAGGAACACAGTTAAATGTGTGCACACACCTTTGACTGATGTTGCCCAATCTTCTTGGGTGGCATCACTGGGCAGGGCTGTACCTGAACTCTGACTTGAAATCAGCTGTGTAGCTAAAGACGCATTCCGTTGCTGTGTGTGTGACTAGGGAAGGGGTAGAGAGGCTGGGGATAGAACAGCACTGTACACAAGGTCGCGCTGAAGACTTAATAGGGACTGTCTACAAATCTTTGTCTGCAAAACTTTGCATGGTTCCTTATCAGTGGCTGAGCAGATGCAATCATTAGAACTATTGTGCAGAGACCAGAAAGTGTTTTCTCTCATTGCCCTTAGTTGTCAGTTTCTCAGGATGGGGCCCCCTGTGGCTTCTGGTCCCCCCTGCAGCTGCATTCCTTGCAGTGTGATATCAGTTCCGTGCTACTTTGCTGACCCTCTAACAACCCTCCCCCCTCCCTTCTCTCCCGCATAGCAAAAGAACACATCACTAGCCTGTAGGCTTGTAATGCATCAGTACAGCCTCACCCCTGTAATGCCGCCCAAGGGATCGGATCCCAATGCGCACCAAGCAACATGTCTCGTAGGTGTGTACAGGGCTTAAAGAGGAGCTGTTAGGTATGAGGTCTCAGAGAAAAAAAACACATATATCAGTAGCTAAATATTGGCTGTACTTACATTACATATGCATTTCACTGTCCACGTTTGTACTTCACAGAATTGTTATATAGTATTTGCAGAGAATGATGCTCCTGACAGCTCATGGCAGGCTCCATGTTTGTCTGTCTCCTATGAAGCCAATTGTGTCGTCATGTCCTGCCTGCTTCCTGATGATTCACTCACACAAAAGATCCGTAATGATAAACACTACAGTGCAGTGAATATTGATTAGCCATGTGGCTAGGAACAATAGCGGGCTCCTGCAGTGTACTCTGCCTGGAGATTTTTCACTGCTACGCTGTTGTAACATGAGCCTGTACTTTCTCCCTAGCAGCCGAGGCGAGGGGAGGACCCAAGCAGCCCCAGAATGCTTTGCAGTATGGTATGCAGCTTGCGTCCTCCTTAGGAGCCTGGGTGTAACAGCTTTGCTGATAAGCACACATTAAAAGTAAGAGAGATTTTTAACTTCAGTATTGTCTTTTTGGCTTCCTTCTAAACTGTTTAACACAGGAGAATAGAGGTTTAAATTAGCTTTTGCAGCCTGACAGTTACTCTTTAATGGGAATATGATACAATGATTTGTATGTGTAGTACAGCTAAGAAATAGAACATTAGTAGCACAGATATGAGTCTCGTATTGTTTCCAGTACAGGAAGAGTTAAGAAACTTCACTTGTTATCTGTGCAAAAGAGCTTACCTGAGCTTATTTTCTGAAGTACTTATACATCAAAGAAACTGTGAGACACAGCTTGAAATTTTACTGCAGGGGAGGACCATTAGCTCTTTGTGAGTTTACAATACAGAGAGTGGGTTGTAATTGCAAATATGACAGAATGATGCAATGTTATAAAAAAAAAAAAAGCTATACAACTGAACATAAATATATGAGACTCTTTTCTTTGACACTAATGTTCCATTAATTATCTGTACTACACATACAATTCATTACATCTTAATGTTTTTTTTTCACTTTAGTGTCACATTAAAACTTCTGTGCCCTGTAATTGATGACTGCAGAATTTATTACAGTGGTGGCAGACTTGTTGCAAACTTGCACAGCATGATGGGAGTTCTAAAAATCAATGGGCTGTTACTAATAATGAGCCAAATTAAGACAACAGCACTCAGAGGCCAGATTGTTGTTTTATATCAGTACTAGAAATGGTGAAATTTTAATAAAGGTTTTCTTTGTGCAACTAAACTGATAGCCATGCTTTAAAAAACAAAAACAAAAAAACAGCAGTGTGGACCTAATACTTGGTTCACATTAGCTTTTGCCAATGGAGCCGGCAATACGGTTCCGTTGTCCGTTCCGCTGAATACAAATGCAACAGGTCCCAATTTTCCGGACTGTTTCACTCAGCGGAACGGAAGGTTTTGCAGCTGCATAGGAACAAATAGAAAATTGACAGTTTACAGCACACTGGCTGTAAAAACTGACTGTTTTTACCAGATTCTGATGCCGGCTCCGTATGGCCGGCTCCGCAAAAAAACGCAGATGTGACATGGGTCTTACAGAATACGCTGGAAATTAAATTATTATGCAAAATGGCTGCTTCCAGTTCTGGCTGTGGTGTTTTGGAGAATTATGATTGGCTTTTGGTCAAAGGCCTTGATTCACGTAACGTTGGTAAAACTACTGTAGTGCAAGACAATATTACCACCAGTCCTAACGCCAGCAGACTACTGCACATTGCACAGGATGTGCACGGGTAATACGCGAGCACTGCTATGGTAACATGCATTACGTTACTTGCATAACATGCATCGCCATAGCAACACTTGCATTATCCAGGTACCACGAGTTGCACTAATTGCGCAATGCATAGTGCTCTGCTGGTGTTAATTCTGCTAATATTGACATGCACTTGGTGCACATGGCACTTTTGCTGGTGCTATTTGAGTTAAGGCCACAGAGAGCTAGAATTTCAATACAGAGAACCAGGGTGACGTGGCTTAGCACCCAAGGATAAGCACCCATCTCTACGGGTAAGGTGTGCTACCCCAGAAAAACTTTTGTACTGGAAAAAATGGAATTACCGTAATAAAAAAAAATGGTACACAGTGTATAAAGTTTTTCATTTTACCTCAGGGTTTATACTGGCTTTAACAGATGATGTCACAGTGTAGTCTTTCTTTGTATAAACAGCTTTGGTTCTTGGTGGTTTATCAATCCTTTTAAATCCATACTTATTCTTTTCATGGTCAAACTCCTGAAAAAGATAAGTAAAACAATGTAGGAAAAGAAATGGATTGTGTATGAACTGTCGTTGTATCCTCATGTGATAATACACATTTCCCTCCTGTATATGCTGATCACATGCATTTGACTAATCCTCAAAATCAGCATATGCATGTAAGGGGAGTTTGTTTCCTCTGTTCACTCCCACTCCCACCCTCTTCTGATGCTCCACCTCCGGGATGGGATTGGTTGGTAAGCGGAGGAAACGCCCGGAAGGGTATGATTAACTTGATCCTAAAGGATTTTCAAAGTGCACAGGAAAAATGATTTTTAAAATCACAAAAATTACAGTTTAAAACCCATTTTTTATTGCATATTTTTCAAAAACTAAGGTAAAAGGTATTTTTGAGCAATTTTCTCTGTGCCTTATTCCCACTATTACAGCTTAACAAACGTAATGTTGGTGATGGTTGCGTGTATGAGGGCTTTGCTATTAACCTCTAAAGTTGCCACAAAATTATGTAAAGAACTTTACACGAAATTACGGTTCCTGATTATGTTAACAAAATTAATTACGATTTTACCCGAAATTTTGCATTACAATTTTGCATCGTAATTGCAAATTACAATGCAAAATTACCATTATGCGAAATTTGTGCTCATCGGTAATAGTAACGTGCAATTTATACAACAATGCAAAAACACAACCAAAAAGAAATCAAACCTACAACTCTGAAATTTGATTTAAATAAAACGTGAACTGAAAATGAAATGTCAACATAACCATACACAAGTCATACTTACGTTCCATGTAGTCTACTCCTCAATCTCTTTCTACACTCCTGCTTCCTGTTTGTCCACTGTGATCAGTGGAATTCTCCATCCTCCATTTTGAAAATTACCATTACCCCATAACAGCTTTTTGGTCAGCACATTGTTAAACTGTAACATTGCCCACTGGAGCCATAGGGAAACATGGACATTACCTGGCACCAGGGCCGGATTTACCATAAGGCACTGTAGGCACGTGCCTACAGGCGCCTGATGATAGAGGGGCGGCTCACTCCACTTCTCTAGTGCCTCCCTCCTTCCCTATGCTAAGTCCCGAGTGGAGGGTAAATGAGAATTTAGTCATATGGCTCTTGCCATTCCATTGAAAAGATTCCCCTTCAGTCGGGGGACCACTAGCTACTTAATACTGTGGGTTCCTCTGACTTCCTAATGCTAAGGTTCACCTGTAGCTACCTATGATGTGCAAGGGAAGTAAGGGAGAAGTGACAGCTGGGTGAGCCAGCACACTTGGTGGCACACGGTGCGGTTCAGAGGGGGTTTGTGGGTCCCTGGATGGCAGAGTTTAGGGTGCCAGGACATCTGTGCCTATAGGCTCCTGTGATGTAAATGCAGGCCTGCCTGGCACATCTGTTGTCCTCTCAGCTATAACTGACAGCAACTGATATATAACTGACAGCAACTGATACATTTTAGTTCTGACAAAATGTTGTCAGAACTGGAAGGGATCATTGTCAGAAGAAAATGGTGAGCTTCTGAGAGGAACTGATGGCAAGGTAACTATGTAATGTTCATTTGAAGTTACCTCATGTTCTTATTTTAAATAATTTTACTCAGTTCAGGCTCCCTTTAAACTCCACTTGAATCTCCGCCCCTCAACAGATGTCAGTGCACCAAAAAACTGCCTGCAAATGCTAGATAATCTTTAGCAGCAACAAGATGGAGGCTGCCATATTTATTTCTTTTCAAACAATACCAGTTGCCTGGCTATCCTGCTTATCTATTTGGCTGCAGTTGTGTCTGAATCACACCAGAAACAACCGTGCAGCTAATCCTGTCAGATCTGACTGACAATAATGGCAGAAACACCTGATCTGCTGCATGCTTGTTCAGGGTCTTGGCTAAAAGTAAGTAAAAGCAGTGTGTTAGTTGGATAGCCAAGCAACTGGTATTGTTTAAAAGGAAATACATATCCCTCTAGTTGCAGTTGTTCTTTAAACCAAGGACCTGCTTTGAGCACATTTAAAGCATACCTGACCTGAGGCAACGCTACCCACGGTAAGCACAGAGGTATGTTCGTGCTAGAACCACATATCTCTGTGTGTTGTTTGTTCCTTTCCTTGCCCCATCCCCCATCTCTGCTATCACTGTTTGAAAAATTTGAATTTCAGCTAAAATATTTGCAGACAGGAAGAGGCAGACTTGCAGCTATGTTACCTCCTATCACCCCTCCATTCCCTCCTCTTCCCATCCCATTAACTACCCTTCTCAAATTTTGCTGAAAGCAACATTTTTGAAGGAGTGATTACTGGGATCAGAGAAAATGAGGATAGGAACAGCCAATTCTCAGAGGTACGTGGATCCAACATGAACCTACCTGTGCACTCACCTTAGGTAGCTTTGCCTCAAGGCAGTTGAGCTTTAAATGTGCATTCTAACCTTTTAACAATTTCACCATTAAATCTACACCTGTAATTACAATCTTTTGCATTTCAATTACCTTATTTATGGGTGCAAAGCCAGGGATCAGGTAGAGGTGAATTTTATATTCCATATTTTTCATCCCAGCTATGCGGAAGTACAGGAGGACTTTGCCGTGTAGTGGGATGTACCGGGCCACAGCTCCAGGTAGTAAGTTCCAGCAGAAGACTCCGAGGGCAGAGAAGGACGGATTTTCTAGAACGACGTGGAAAGGAAGAATTTTCGCTGGTGTTTCTACCCTCACATCTCCATCTTTGAAATGAGCGCATTTAATCCAAGATGTGTCTCCGCCCAGTTCTATAAAGCAATTTACACAAATACGTACGTTATACACATATTTTTACACTCCTAATTTAAATATATATTTTTGCACTGGGAGAAGAGAAGTCAAATGATAAAACAGATCATCATTAAGGAAAGTCAATATATAAACAGTAAGTAATATCTTATCACTAAATTACATAGCGACAAAGCAATATTATACACATATCATACCAACCATCTCCCAATACAGCTGCTGAATAGAAACCCACCTACACTCTCTGAGAAAAAGTTCTGAAGATAGAGTATCTTCAGATGCACAGAATATAATCTCTACCAGCCCCTCCCCCTCCGCACCTCCCCCCGCCCACCACCACCTCTCCCAGAACAGTTCTATCTTCAGGTGCTCAGTACATAATCGCTAGCCCCACCACCACCACTACCCATCACTCAGTATATAAACTGTAACTGTAAGTGGCTGACTCAGTCCTGACTCAGACAGGAAGTGACTACAGTGTGACCCTCACTGATAAGAAATTTCAACTATAAAACAATTTCCTAGCAGAAAATGGCTTCTAAGAGCAAAAAAGAGATAAAAAGGGGAATTTCTTAACAGTGAGGGTCACACTGAGTTAGGACTGAGTCAGCCACTTGCATACCTGATATTTAACTCTTTCAGGCAGAGAAAGAAAAAAAGGAACACAGCATAGCTATTTGTGTGCTAGGCACTGTACATACCTATGTCTATCTCATTATGTCACATGTCACTTCAGGTATCCTTTAAGAGATCTCAGCATTTAGCAATAAGTGTGTGCTCAGGCCTAGAGAAATAATTCACAAAAAATTTCAGCACAACTATATAGCCCACAAACAGCACCACAGATAATTATGTGAATGTATATCACAATATTTATTAGCATATAGCAAAAAAAGGGACACTATTCATGTTAAAAACATTTAAAATACGTCCACTCCAATGGATGATAAATAACCACCTGTATCATATATATTCCCTTTCCCTATTGCACTTTATGGCATAATACTATGAAACCCGCGTTCTACATCTGAGGTTAGCTCTATGTGAGAAGAGCAGTGCCGGGACAAGCTTCTCCAGCAACAGAGGCAGAGGTTCCAAAGTGCCCCCCCCCCCCAATAAGTAAAAAAGCTCAGTATTCCTACTATTCAGAGTCGTCGTCCCCATTACATTAGGGTGACTAGATGTCTCCTCAGTACCGTAGTAGAGTATTGAGGAGACAGCTAGTCACCTTATCTGCCGTGTGTAGCGCCGCTCCAGCCTCTGCTTCTGCCCAGCCCTGTCCTCAAGGAAACCTGGATTAAATTCCGTAGCATGAACAAGATTATGAAAGGATACAAGGCAGAGTTATGGAATGCATGTATACAGGAACAGACCTAGTGCAAAAGAGGAGAAGACTTCCTAATTAGATGCCCGGAGCAATTGCTCCATGTCTCCACCTGCTTCGCTCTACATTTACTCCGATTCACCTTGCTCTGGTTACGACAAATCCTTCCCAACATGTGGGCAGACAAGCTGCACTGTGAACAAGAGAGACAATTGCTGCTCCAGGTAACAACTTTCTTGGCACCAGACTTATTAAATCAGCAGGGCTTATACACACCATGC
Source organism: Hyperolius riggenbachi (assembly GCF_040937935.1). Lineage (NCBI taxonomy): Eukaryota > Metazoa > Chordata > Amphibia > Anura > Hyperoliidae > Hyperolius > Hyperolius riggenbachi. The sequence goes on along the minus strand of NC_090652.1, from coordinate 34,016,643 downwards.
AATTTTCTCATCAGATTAATAGGAAATTTCCCATCAATCTATAATTTCTTGCATGTCTAATCTGCTTCCCGAAGAGAGCAAGGGATCGATTTTGACATGAGTACTGCACAAAATCAATCCCTTCCTCAATCATGAGCAGCTTGGACATGCTAGAAATTATCGAAAGATGTAAAATTTCCCATCCAACTGACAGAAAAAATGCATAGTGTGTACCAGACATAAGACAGATAGCAAGTGGAACTGCAGCCTCGACAGAACTCGGCGTACCCTAGCAGTAAGTCTTTAGGGCCTTTCTAATGGCTGGTATACACCATGCAATTTCCTGTCACATAGACAGGTAAATTGATAATTTCTAACAGGTCCGATCTGATTTCCGTTTTTTTCTGATCAGTTTTGTAAAGTTGATCAGAAAAATCCGTTATTCATCAGTCTTCTCAGGGAATATGTACAATCGCCGCCAGTTGCACTGAACTGTGCTAATGTTGCTGTGCGCTCACATTGCCATTGCGCTCCTGTAACTCATGGTGACTGGACATATTACCGGAGAAGAATGTAGAATAATGGCCGGAGAGGACGGCGAGGGAGCCTATGGAGTACATAGGGCTACAGGAAGCCCCGGGTAAGTATAAATTCATCTATTTATAAGGTCTCAGATTTTGAGACAACTGGAGCAAAGTTGACCAGAAGATACAGGAAGACCTGTGGTAAAATCTGACTAGTTGCTCTGGGCAACTACAACAGTATTCTTGCCAGCAGTATTGAGGACCGAACTAGCCCAGTCTGCCCAGTGCATGCCACACTTGGTGCAGACAATTGCCATCTTGTCCAGCACCCTCTCCTTGCTGCCAGCAAACATTTCTAGAACTGCATTCCCAGTGATGACCCAGCCCCATCATAACCTGCCTGAGTCTGTCTTTCTCTGCTCTTCACACAGCTGCCTGTCACGGTCCAGTAACTCCAAGAAGCTGAGAAGTGAGGATTAGCATCTCCATTCCCTGGTTATTCATCATCATGTCGCTGGCCAAAAGAACTTTCACTTCGGATGGGGCAGTGCTGGGCCGAAATTACGCATTAGCGTAATTACGCATCGTAATTCACTACAAATGCACCGTAAGCGTTACGTGTAAGGTTACGGTATTACGCGTAATTAATTACGCGTAGACCGTAGGGTTACGTTTTACGCGTAACAAATTACGCGTAAGACAGTAAACTCCCATTGAAATTACACAGTCTGCCGTAATCGCGTAATATTACGCTCCCGTCAGGGCCGGTCCTGGACTTTCTGCTGCCTGAGGCAAAGATCGTGAAGGCGCCCCCCCCCCCCCCCCGACCCACGCCCCTTAAAACAAGATTAAAGAAGACACAGCCCATGATTTCTACCTCCTTACCTTAGGCCCAAACCACTAGGGCTTCAGTCAGTCACTGCACTGGCAATATAACTAGGCCTAGGTTGTATGGTGCTGTTGTGAACTTATGAAGTCTGCAAAGTGGCTGACACCCTCCTGCATGTCCCAGACCCAACCCCCTTATAGCACACAGACAGTCAATCAATGAGTCAGTAAGACAAAGCGAAAATAAATAACAGCAACAGGATGATAAGGCCTGCATATACCAATACCACACTAGACACTACCAGTCTGCCACCTTCCTAAATACATACATACATACCAGTCAGTCTGCCACCTTCCTAAATACATACATACCAGTCAGTCTGCCACCTAAATACATACATACATACATGCCAGTCAGTCTGCCACCTAAATACATACATACCAGTCAGTCTGCCACCTACATACATACATACCAGTCAGTCTGCGACCTAAATACATACATACATACATACCAGTCAGTCTGCCACCTAAATACATACATACAAACATATATACCAGTCAGTCTGCCACCTAAATACATACATACATACCATACTTACATACCAGTCAGTCTGCCACCTAAATACATACATACCATACATACATACATACCAGTCAGTCTGCCACATACATACATACATACCAGTCAGTTTGCCACATACATACATACATACATACATACCAGTTAGTCTGCCACATACATACATACATACATACCAGTCAGTCTGCTACATACATACATACCAGTCAGTCTGCTACATACATACATACCAGTCAGTCTGCCACATACATACATACATACATACATACATACATACATACATACCAGTCAGTCTGCCACATACATACATACCAGTCAGTCTGCCAAATATATACATACATACCAGTCAGTCTGCCACATATATACATACATACATACCAGTCAGTCTGCCACATACATACATACATACATACATACATACCAGTCAGTCTGCCACATACATACATACCAGTCAGTCTGCTACATACATACATACCAGTCAGTCTGCTACATACATACATACATACATACATACCAGTCAGTCTGCCACATACATACATAAATACAAGTCAGTCTGCTACATACATACATACATACATACATACATACATACATACATACCAGTCAGTCTGCCACATACATACATACATACCAGTCAGTCTGCCACATACATACATACCAGTCAGTCTGCCACATACATACATACATACATACATACATACATACATACCAGTCAGTCTGCCACATACATACATACATACATACCAGTCAGTCTGCCACATACATACATACATACATACATACCAGTCAGTCTGCCACATACATACATACATACATACATACATACATACCAGTCAGTCTGCCACATACATACATACCAGTCAGTCTGCCACATACATACATACATACATACATACCAGTCAGTCTGCCACATACATACATACATACCAGTCAGTCTGCCACATACATACTTGTCAGTCTGCCACATACATACATACATACATACATACATACCAGTCAGTCTGCCACATACATACATACATACCAGTCAGTCTGCCACATACATACATACATACATACCAGTCAGTCTGCCACATACATACCAGTCCGTCTGCCACATACATACATACATACATACCAGTCAGTCTGCCACATACATACATACCAGCCAGTCTGCCACATAAATATATACATACATACCAGTCAGTCTGCCACATACATATATACATACATACCATTCAGTCTGCCACATACACATACATACCAGTCAGTCTGCCACATACATACATACATACCAGTCAGTCTGCCACATACATACATACATGTCAGTCTGCCACATACATACATACATACCAGTCAGTCTGCCACATACATACATACATACATACATACCAGTCAGTCTGCCACATACATACATACATACCAGTCAGTCTGCCACATACATACATACATACCAGTCAGTCTGCTACATACATACATACCAGTCAGTCTGCCACATACATACATACCAGTCAGTCTGCTACATACATACATACCAGTCAGTCTGCCACATACATACATACATACCAGTCAGTCTGCCACATACATACATACATACCAGTCAGTCTGCTACATACATACATACATACATACATACTTTATGACATGACAGAGAATACAAAAAAGGAATTTGACCCGACCGCAGAGAGCAGAGCCAGAGCCTGGGGCAGCAAAGTGACCCACTGAGGATGGCGGGGTCCGGCGGCGACGATGGCGGAGGGCAGGCGTCAGGCACGATCCAGCATCCATCTTACGCTGGCGGGCAGAGGGCAGCTGCAGGCGGCGAGCTTGCTCCTCCATCTCGCGCTGGAGGTCAATGCCGGGGGGCAACAGCGGGCTCATCATTGTCACGGTCACGGCGGCACTCAGTGACCGTGACTACTATCATGGCGAGCAGCGGGCGGCAGGCAGCGTGACTCCAGTCACTTCCGGTCCCGGATTACGCCTGCCGCCCACCATCAAGCAGGCAGAGGCAGCGTACAGTTGCAGTCTCAGAGGCCTAGTAGTCGGCAGCAGTGGCGTACCTAGGGTATTTGGCACCCGGTGCTGATTATCCACAGTCACCCCCCCCCTCTCTCCCCCGTAATTGGGGCTACGTTGCGCAAAAAATGTGTGTGGTCATAGACCAAAATGTGGGTGTGGTCACGGGTGGAGACAAGTTTACATGAACTTAGCAATGGTGGGACATTAGATTAGGACAGTGGTGGCGAAAAGTCACTTATCTATTGCAAAGTGCCTACAGCAATTTAAACTAAATACAAACATTTTAACTCATACATGAACATTATGGAAAATCCAAGTTGAAAATAAACTGAAGATAAATAGTTTCATCCATCCTACTCCTGAAAAATATATATTTTTTTTAGAACCCCCCAGTTATATTTTCTGTTTTAAAAAGCTAAAAAAAAGTAGGTTTAATGCTATTGTCTCATGATGATGATTCAGCTTTTCCCATAGTCTCACAGTTAGCAATCATGAGGGCCCCAACAAGACAAATTCAGCAATCTTGAGGCCCCCAACAAATTATGAGGCCCCCAACAAGACAAATTCAGCAATCTTGAGGCCCCCAGCAAGACAAATTCAGCAATCTTGAGGCCCCCAACAAATCACGAGGCCCCCAACAAGACAAATTCAGCAATCTTGAGGCCCCCAGCAAGACAAATTCAGCAATCATGAGGCCACCAACAAGACAAATCCAGTAACCATGAGTCCCCCAACAAGACAAATTCAGCAGTCATGAGGCACATAAATAGACAGCATTTCACATAAATGGGCAGAATGCCCCCTTAATATGGTAGACACACCTCTCACCTGGCTTCTGAATTCTCTGCTGGCTGCTGTACCTGGCTGGCAATACTATTTTTGTCTGGATTGGGGATGTGTGGGCTGAAAGGCCTGGCAGTGATGCTGTGGCCTGACTGGTGGTGATGCTGTGGCTGGGCTGGCTGGCGGTGATGCTGTGGCTGGGCTGGCTGGTTGAAGTAAATGCTGGCCTGACTGGTGGTGATGCTGTGGCCTTTTTGCCAGTGATTCTGGGCTGGTTGGCTGGTGGTTATGTTGGGCTGGCTGGCCAAGATAGTTTAGGTAGTGAGAGGTGCCCCCTAGTTTAGGTAGTGCCAGGAGCCCCCCAGTTTAGGTAGTGACAGGAGCCCCCCAGTTTAGGTAGTGACAGGAGCCCCCCAGTTTAGGTAGTGACAGGTGCCCCCAGGTTAGATAGTGACAGCGACCCCCCGGTTAGATAGTGACAGGGACCCCCAGGTTAGATAGTGACAGGGACCCCCAGGTTAGATAGTGACAGGGACCCCCAGGTTAGATAGTGACAGGGACCCCCAGGTTAGATAGTGACAGCGACCCCCAGGTTAGATAGTGACAGGGACCCCCAGGTTAGATAGTGACAGCGAACCCCAGGTTAGATAGTGACAGCGACCCCCAGGTTAGATAGTGACAGCGACCCCCAGGTTAGATAGTGACAGCGACCCCCAGGTTAGATAGTGACAGCGACCCCCAGGTTAGATAGTGACAGCGACCCCCAGGTTAGATAGTGACAGCGACCCCCCCAGGTTAGATAGTGACAGCGACCCCCCCAGGTTAGATAGTGACAGCGACCCCCCCAGGTTAGATAGTGACAGCGACCCCCCCAGGTTAGATAGTGACAGCGACCCCCCCAGGTTAGATAGTGACAGCGACCCCCCCCAGGTTAGATAGTGACAGCGACCCCACAGGTTAGATAGTGACAGCGACCCCACAGGTTAGATAGTGACAGCGACCCCCCCAGGTTAGATAGTGACAGCGACCCCCCCAGGTTTGATAGTGACAGCGACCCCCCCAGGTTAGATAGTGACAGCGACCCCCCCAGGTTAGATAGTGACAGCGACCCCCCCAGGTTAGATAGTGACAGCGACCCCACAGGTTAGATAGTGACAGCGACCCTCCCAGGTTAGATAGTGACCCCAACCCAGGTTAGATAGTGACAGCGACCCCCAGGTTAGATAGTGACAGCGACCCCCAGGTTAGATAGTGACAGCGACCCCCAGGTTAGATAGTGACAGCGACCCCCAGGTTAGATAGTGACAGCGACCCCCAGGTTAGATAGTGACAGCGACCCCCAGGTTAGATAGTGACAGCGACCCCCAGGTTAGATAGTGACAGCGACCCCCAGGTTAGATAGTGACAGGGACCCCCAGGTTAGATAGTGACAGGGACCCCCAGGTTAGATAGTGACAGCGACCCCCCCAGGTTAGATAGTGACAGCGACCCCCCCCAGGTTAGATAGTGACAGCGACCCCCCCAGGTTAGATAGTGACAGCGACCCCCCCAGGTTAGATAGTGACAGCGACCCCCCCAGGTTAGATAGTGACAGCAACCCCCCCAGGTTAGATAGTGACAGCAACCCCCCCAGGTTAGATAGTGACAGCAACCCCCCCAGGTTAGATAGTGACAGCGACCCCACAGGTTAGATAGTGACAGCGACCCCCCCAGGTTAGATAGTGACAGCGACCCCCCCAGGTTTGATAGTGACAGCGACCCTCCCAGGTTAGATAGTGACAGCGACCCCCCCAGGTTAGATAGTGACAGCGACCCCCCCAGGTTAGATAGTGACAGCGACCCTCCCAGGTTAGATAGTGACCCCAACCCAGGTTAGATAGTGACAGCGACCCCCAGGTTAGATAGTGACAGGGACCCCCAGGTTAGATAGTGACAGGGACCCCCAGGTTAGATAGTGACAGCGACCCCCCCAGGTTAGATAGTGACAGCGACCCCCCCAGGTTAGATAGTGACAGCGACCCCCCCAGGTTAGATAGTGACAGCGACCCCCCCCCAGGTTAGATAGTGACAGCAACCCCCCCAGGTTAGATAGTGCCCCCCCCAGGTTAGATAGCGACAGGTGCCCTTCACTCACCAGCAGCCCAGCTTCAGACCTCAGTATCAGCCGGCGACCAGTTAGAGCGGGCGCACCGATCTCGGTGAACACCACGCTGTATATGCGGAAGTGACGTCACTTCTGCATATCAGTGCGGTGTCCGCTAGGTCCTAGCGCCCGCATAGTGGTCGCCGGCTGGTCGGAGGTCTGAAGCTGGGCTGCTCCTGCCTGACAGCGGGGACGGCTGCGGGTGGGGGGTGAGCGGGGACGGCCGCGGGGGTGGGGGGGGGGGGTTTGGGGCGGAGCGGGGACGGCCGCGGGGGGGGGGGGGGGGCGGAGCAGGGACGGCGGCGGGGGGGGGGGGGGGTTGGAGCGGGGAGTAGCGGGCAGCGTGTGTAAAATCCCCAAACGTGCAGTGGCAACACACAGGGCAGCGGCAGCAACACAGGACTCCTACCATGAAGACACCCGGTGCGGGCCGCCCCTGCCGCTTGAGTCGGAGTCCGGCATGGTGGGTGGGCGGCAAGTCACGTGGCAGGGCTGGCGTCACTGTGCACCGGGTCACTCACGATTCGGTGTGCAGCCAGGGAGACCTCACTGCAGAGTCTGCAGCTCAGGCAAATTGAGGCTAGCAGGCGGGCCAGGCGGCGTTACCAGCACACTCCTCCAGTCCATTCCAGTCTCTCCAGAAAGGCGGCAAAAACCAGGCGCAGTCACTTCCTCTTTATGCCTGGTGCCGCCCCTCCACATTCTGCCGCCTGAGGAACCCGCCTCACCCCGCCTCATGGGCGGGCCGGCCCTGGCTCCCGTATAATATAAAAAAGCCGCCGACTTTAAGGGTTAATAGCAAAGCCCCCTTAAGTGCTAAGAGCCTCAAATTTGGAGAATATATTAAGGAGATCAGAAAGAATAAGAGGAAAAATTTTTTTTTTCAAAAAGACCTTATAGTTTTTGAGAAAATCGATGTTAAAGTTTCAAAGGAAAAATATATACATTTAAAAACCCGCCGACTTTAACGGTTAATAGCAAAGCCTGCTTAAAATTTAGGAACACCAAATTCACAGGGTATATTAAGGGGATCAGTGGGAATAAGAGGAAAAATTTTTTTTTCAAAAAGACCTTATAGTTTTTGAGAAAATCGATTTTTAAGTTTCAAGGGCGAAAATGTCTTTTAAATGCGGAAAATGTCAGTTTTTTTTGCACAGGTAACAATAGTGTTTTATTTTCATAGATTCCACTAGTGGGAAGAGATTTACTTACTTCGTTCTGAGTGTGGGAAATATAAAAAAAAAACGACGTGGGTCCCCCCTCCCAGACCTCTTTAACCCCTTGTCCCCCATGCAGACTGGGATAGCCAGAATGCGGAGCACCGGCCGCGTGGGGCTCCGCACCCTGACTATACCAGCCCGCATGGTCCATGGATTGGGGGGTCTCAGAAGGGGAGGGGCAGCCAAGCTTTCCCCTCCCCCTCCGAGCCCTTGTCCAATCCAAGGACAAGGGGCTCTTCTCCACCTCCGATGGGCGGTGGAGGTGGAGGCCGCGATTTCCTGGGGAGGGGTTCATGGTGGCATCTGGGAGTCCCCTTTAAAAAGGGGTCCCCCAGATGCCCACCCCCCTCCCAGGAGAAATGAGTATAGAGGTACTTGTAGTACCCCTTACCCATTTCCTTTAAGAGTTAAAAGTAAATAAACACACAAACACACAGAAAAAGTATTTTAATTGAACAAAAAACATAACCACGAAAAAAGTCCTTTAATATTCTTAATTAACCATTAATACTTACCTGTCCCTTTAAAAGCCAGTTCCCACGCAATATCCTCGGAAATATACTAATAAGTTACAATGTAACAAAGTTATTACAATGTAACAACTTTGTTACATTGTAACTACGCCGCACCCGACGTCACTCACCGCCGCCGCCGCGTCTGTGCTGCAGGACCCGACAGAGCTCTGAGCTATAGCTCAGAGCTCTCTAAGCATCTTTGTATTTGGGCTCCAAGGAGCCCCATTGGTCTTTAGCAGACCAATGGGGTTCCTTCTGATTTGAAGGAACCCCATTGGTCTGCTAAGGACCAATGGGGCTCCTTGGAGCCCAAATACAAAGATGCTTTCGAGAGCTCTGAGCTAATATAGCTCAGAGCTCTGTCGGGTGAAGGGACGCTAAGTCCCCGCCGGCTCCGCTGCCCTCCCCGCCTCTCCCACATGTCACCTATATACATGCTGGCACCCATGGGTGCCAGCATGTATATGAGTGACAGGTGTGGGCGGAGTGGACGGCGGGAGCCGGCGGGGACTAGCGTGTATGCGGCGGCCGGCGGGTGAGCGGCGAGTGACGTCGGGTGCGGTGGTGTTACAAAGTAACAAAGTTGTTACATTGTAATAACTTTGTTACATTGTAACTGATTAGTATATTTCCGAGGATATTGCGTGGGAACTGGCTTTTAAAGGGACAGGTAAGTATTAATGGTTAATTAAGAATATTAAAGGACTTTTTTCGTGGTTATGTTTTTTGTTCAATTAAAATACTTTTTCTATGTGTTTGTGTGTTTATTTACTTTTAACTCTTAAAGGAAATGGGTAAGGGGTACTACAAGTACCTCTATACTCATTTCTCCTGGGAGGGGGGTGGGCATCTGGGGGACCCCTTTTTAAAGGGGACTCCCAGATGCCACCATGAACCCCTCCCCAGGAAATCGCGGCCTCCACCTCCACCGCCCATCGGAGGTGGAGAAGAGCCCCTTGTCCTTGGATTGGACAAGGGCTCGGAGGGGGAGGGGAAAGCTTGGCTGCCCCTCCCCTTCCGAGACCCCCCAATCCATGGACCATGCGGGCTGGTATAGTCAGGGTGCGGAGCCCCACGCGGCCGGTGCTCCGCATTCTGGCTATCCCAGTCTGCATGGGGGACAAGGGGTTAAAGAGGTCTGGGAGGGGGGACCCACGTCGTTTTTTTTTTTATATTTCCCACACTCAGAACGAAGTAAGTAAAACTCTTCCCACTTGGGGGAATCTATGAAAATAAAACACTATTGTTACCTGTGCAAAAAAAACTGACATTTTCCGCATTTAGGGCCCTTTTCCACTAGAGCGATTGTGATTGCTGAATCGCAAAATCGCAAATCGCTAGTGATTTTTAAATCGCTAGGGTTGTTACTTTATCATAGAAAGCATGAGAAGTATTTTCCACTACAGTGATTCGATTTGGAAATCGCTAATCGCAAATCGCAATCGCTTGCTGGAGCGATTTTTACAATGATAATGCAATGCAAAAGAAAATCGCAAATCGCAATCGCATAACAGAATTAATGAAAAATCGCAATCGCAATCACTGGCGTTTGTGATTTGTGATTGCGATTGCTAGTGGAAAAGGGCCCTTAAAAGACATTTTCGCCCTTGAAACTTAAAAATCGATTTTCTCAAAAACTATAAGGTCTTTTTGAAAAAAAAAATTTTCCTCTTATTCCCACTGATCCCCTTAATATACCCTGTGAATTTGGTGTTCCTAAATTTTAAGCAGGCTTTGCTATTAACCGTTAAAGTCGGCGGGTTTTTAAATGTATATATTTTTCCTTTGAAACTTTAACATCGATTTTCTCAAAAACTATAAGGTCTTTTTGAAAAAAAATTTTTTCCTCTTATTCCTTCTGATCTCCTTAATATATTCTCCAAATTTGAGGCTCTTAGCACTTAAGGGGGCTTTGCTATTAACCCTTAAAGTCGGCGGCTACCTAACATTGATCCATGCGTCAACTTTTCCGCTTGGCAGCATGACCTTACGCATTAATTGCTAGTAGGATTTTACGTGTAAGCCTATAACGTAACAACCTGAATTACGGTATACTTACGCGTAATTGCGTAAGTGCTATGCGTAATTATAGACATGTACCGAAATTGTATGTCTATGCCGTAAGCGTAATTTCGTAATGCGTAATAGCGTAAAATTACGCGTAATGATCCGTAAGCGTAGCTTTCTCCATTACGACCAGCACTGGGATGGGGGAGGCAGCATTTAATTAGCGTGCTGCTAGCATAACGCAGGCGGGGCTCTGCTACTGAATGCAGCCAGTCTGCATCCATAACTCATGCTGCTCTACAGGGCACCTTTACCCGGAACCCCCTTCAGCTGTCATCTCTTTGATAAACAGCGCTGGCCACTTATGATGACACAGAGGGGGGCGGGTACAGGAAGTTTTTCGTGTGACAAAAATGTGAGGTGCTACAAGGTACAGGGAGGGACTCATGTAACTGCCAGGCGAGCAGCCGTTTCTTGCCCTGTTCCAGACTGGCATGTGAGGAGAGGAGTTCGGCAGCTGGGCATGTGAGGAGAGCGGAAAGGAGGCAGGCAGCCGGGCATGTGATAAAAGCAGAGAGTAGATGGGCAGCTGGCCATGTGAGGAAAGCGGGGAGGTGGAGGGCAGGCGTGCATGCAGAGAGGAATGCGCCCTCACGGCACTGCGCCCAGAGGCTGGTGCCTGTCCTGCCTCTGCTTCGTCCCGGCCCTGGAGAAGAGAACCTCTGATGAATTATCTTCAGTGCTATCATACCCTCTATATATTGATACAGATATTATATATGGTATAGGTGGTTATTTATCATCCATTGGAATGGACGTACTTTAAATCTTTTTAACATTAATAGTGTCCCTTTTTTGATATATGCTAATAAATATTGTGATATACATTCATATAATTATGTGTGGAGCTGTTTGTGGGCCATATAGTTGTACTGCTATTTTTTGTGAGTTAGTCCCTCCTTCATCCAGCTTCCAGCATAAATGTTACTTTCAGTTGCTCATTCGGGATATAATCTCTAGTCCCGTCAACAACCTACTTCTAATTCATTTTATGTTCAGCTGCTTTAGTTTATGCCACTGACGGCATTGATATAGATCCCTTCATCTTTGAGACTTACCTTTCAAGCACAGGTAATGAGGTAAGTACACAGCAGACACTGTATTTGGTTTAGGAGTCTTAATACTAAACAGAGGTCCCAAGACTTCTGGTCCTTTACTCTGTATATACTTTATGTAATCATTCCAATGTTCGACTTTGTATTCAATAACCGTTGGTTGCGTCACCTGGAATTTAATGCCTGTCTCTGTGCAACGGAAAAGTCCAGCAGATCGCAGCTCCAATCTGAATGGGGAAATTAGGAAAAATTGGAAATAACCCAGCCAAGGTCAATATGCAGGTGATTTCATGCAAACACACACAATTATTAAGTTAAAAATAGAAGCCCTGCATCACACTTTGACCCGGTAGTAGAGCAAAGCAGGTAGTTTGGGTGCGTAGCCTGATTGATTCATTGATTGACTGAATAATAAAGCCAACCTCAGGCTAACATCGAGGGTTAGGAAGCAGCAGTGCTGGAGTTTGGCTACTCTGTGAGATAGCACCGGCAGTGCATGTGCTTCGAGCTAGCCAAACTCCAAATAAAACCTCTGCCACTTAAATGAAGCCAGATGTGTATTTTTTATGAGAGGGGTGTCAGCTGAGCGGGGGTGATTTCACGAAACACCGCACAGTCTGGGGCAGAAATAGTGGCTCTGCCATATTGGCCCCAGCTGCGATAGCAATGCTCTGTTCCCGTTCTGCTGCCCCCAGAGCTGTGCTGCCGCTGTATACATTGTAGACCAGCAGATCATCAGAGTGGCGTGTGTGTAACAACTCTCTTCTCTACCTGCAGCCCTCCGATCCTCCTGCTCTGTATCTCTCTGTCTCCTCAGTCTTCCTGTATGTCACATGAGTTCACCAGACATACAGGAAGACCAGTTGCTCTACAGATGGGGAAGTGGGACAGCAGTGTAACAGTCAGTGACATAGCAATAGAGGGTGCAGAGTTTGCAGACGCACCAGGGTTTATGGGTAAGAGGGGTCAACCAGGTGCCCTCCTTCAACTGTTGTATAAGCTCTTCATTAGCGCTATGCTGATAATGATCACCTCTAAATATGCGTTAAATAGTGGTAATCATTAACAAATGGTTCCCCTCCCATTCTTTACACCCCTCTGACACTGTGGCTGTGCTTGGCAGGTTTTAGGGTTTATCTCCACTGGGAGCTGCAGCCTAATTCGCCCTGTTCTGCTGCATAGCTTCAGCCCAAATCACTAAGTTTTGCCATGAATGGCTATAGTGAACCGGCTCTGTGCCACAGAAATCAGATTCGCACTGCAATGTGATCTGTACATCACTCCATTGAAGAGATAGTCAGCATTTCCCAGCCCCGTTCGTATGTGGGGGAACGCTGCAGATTCGACCCGGATTTGGGCTCAGTGGAAATTGGTCCTTCGTGTTTCATAAAAAAATGTTATTTATAAAATATTTGACTTGAGGAGGTCCAGTATAACATTTTGCACTGGGCCTTTGCTGTGCTACTGGTAATAGTGTAACCCTCACTATTAGCTTATTTACACTGTCCCTGAGACAATCAAAGCTTCAATTTGCATCCATCCACATTTGTACTATAATACCGGGCAGCATGGTGGTGTAGTGGTGAGCGCTCTCACCTTGCAGCACTGGGTACCTGGTTTGCATCCCAGACAGGTCAACATATGTAAGGAGTTTGTGCGTTCTCCCTGTGTCTGTGTGGGGTTTCCTTCGGATACTCTGTTTTCCTCACATATCCCAAAAACAATACAAATAACTTAATTAGCTTCCCCCTAAATTGGCCCTGTACTGTGATACATACACTACACAATACATATATAGACATATGGCTCTGGTAGGGACTAGATTGTGAGCCCCTCTGATGGACAGTCAAGTGACAATATATACTGTACAGCGCTGCGGAAGATGACGGTGCTATATAAATAACAACTAATAATGAGTTTACTTGTTGGAATATATTCTCTAATGAATCTGATGTTTTAATTATTTATTTCCATGGATGTAGTGGAAAGAGAGCTCCCTTCCAGGAAGCACTAGGGGGATGGGAAACTTTTTTTTCCGTCAGAAAGACCACGGCCTCTGATTAGAAGCCGTCGGTTTTTCTGCTGGGGACTTAGATTGATGAATGGGAACCATGTTCCCATTCATTAATCTCCAGGCAAACGGGGGGCTGCACGGGCACGATCACGCGCGGGAGCGCGCAGAGGCGCGCAGCAGTACTGCAGCAGCTGTGTGCACGTGAAGATGACGTCCAGGCTGCATAAATGGTTAAAGTGGTCTGTAACTCTGTCATAGCATTCAAGTGATATTGTCTGTTTACAAATTACAAGTTCCTAAAGTGCAGTTTATCTGCTCTGAAAGCTGCAATTGCATTGTATTGCATAGCTGCTGTAGTTATATATTAAGATCTACCTAGTGATCATTTCTTAGCTGCCTCTCTATTACTACAGTATGTGAGGCAGCTCAGTTCCAGCACACTGCTAATGTTTACATTCCTTTGTGAAGTACAATTAGTTAACAAAAGATAAGCTATCACATCTTTGGATGCAGCTAGAAGCTGCCCACTAAAAAATAAAGCGTTGTGTGAAGCTGTTTGAAAGCTTTTCTGCTCCCATTTTTTGTTTTTGGTACAGTAACAGGTTTTATGGTGTAAATAATCTTTAAGAGCAAAGAAGAAATGCTGAGTTTCATATCACTTTAACAGCCATTTCAAGTTTGAAAAATGTTAGTACAAAGTCATGACTTGTATTTTAGCTTTAAAGGATACATGAACTGACATGTGACATGATGAGATAGACATGCGTGTGTACAGTGCCTGGCACACAAATAACTATGCTGTGTTCCTTTTTTCTTTTTCTGCCTGAAAGAGTTAAAGAGTTCAGGTATGTAAGTGGCTGACTCAGTCCTGACTCAGACAGGAAGTGACTACAGTGTCACCCTCACTGATAAGAAATTCTCCCTTTTATCTTGTTCTTGCTCTCAGAAGCCATTTTCTGCTAGGAAAGTGTTTTACAGTTGGAATTTCTTATCAGTGCAGGTCACACTGTAGTCACTTCCTGTCTGAGTCAGGACTGAGTCAGCCACTTACATACCTGATATTCAATTCTTTTAGACAGAGAAAGAAAAAAAAGTAACACAGCCTAGTTATTTGTGTGCTAGGCACTGTACATACACATGTCTATCTCATCACGTCACATGTCACTTTGGGTATCCTTTAATTATTTAAAGGAAACCTGAGATGTGGTGTGTCTGCTACCTCGGATTCTGTCTGGTCCTCTCTGTAGCGCCGATGTGAGGCCCAAGGGCCACTGTGCATACACAAACCTGGCTGTGCCGACCTTCTGATCACACATAGCCAGTAGTCTTCTGGGCAAACACAGTTACAGTCTTGGGGCTTGATTCACTAAACGGCCGTTTTCACACGCGTTTTTGCGTTTGCACGCAATCGTGAATTTTCGTGTTCAAATCCACAGCCGTTTCACACGAAAATTCGCGATTGCATGCTAAAATGCGCACAAACACGCTAGCGCGGCCGTGATATGAGTTATCACGGTTTAGTGAGCCGAGCCCTTTGTGTGAACTGCGCATGTGCAGAATGCGCCCAGCCATCTTGTGATCAGCAGGGAGTGTGTGGCCAAGACCAGGCATGCACAGTGGCCTGTGACTAGGCCATTTGAAGAATTTATCAGGCCAGACTGCAAGTAAACAAAAGAAAGAGAATCTGAGCGACCAGTTGGACTACAGGGGGTTAAAGGAAGCCCCTAGTAAGTATAAAACTTGAGGTGTTCTTCATCGCAGGTTTACTTTAAGTTTTTATGCTTTTAATTTGAATAAAAAAAGATATGAAAATGGCAAGCCATGAGAATACCATCCTCTATGGCCCACATCTGACCTTACTGAAAATGTATCACTGTTTTGTGCCTGTAACCATTACAGATGAGCCAGAGAGCAGCAGAGCGTGTTAACTCACCTGTGTCACCACCTCTCGCTGATTCGCTGCACGCTGCTCTCCATCTTTCTGGAACATCCCTTCTACCTTCACAACTGGAAGCTCCAATATAAAAACAGGAAGTGTCAGGAAGATGGATAGCAGTGTGTAGTGCATTGCCAAGTGGCAACATAGGTGAGTTAACATTCTCCAAAGTTCAACAATTAGAGCTTGCACCCTCACAGGTGTTCCTAAATTAGGATCCAAATGTCCTTCCCATGCAGTTTATCCTCAGGACCTCAAATCAATGAAGAAAGAAACTAAAAGAAAAAAAAATAGTTTGATACTGTATGATAATTATAAATATGCACCATGTGCTCAAAAATATTCAGATGTGTTGTTTATCCAAGGACCATCACCACCTCCAAACGGCAAGCCTCCATCTGCTCCCCCTCTTGCTATGCTGCCACAGACAGTTCAATGTGTGTTATATACCACCATTACTAGTAAGGTCTTCTACTTTGTCTTCGCTTCACACATTAAAAAAATGGCTTCTCACCCTCCCTTCTCCTCTGCTGTCCAGGTTATATGACAGCAGCAGCGCTTATGGATTTTCCCACACCTCATCAGGATCTGACGTGACCAATCCTTCTTCTTATCCTTTTCAGCTCAAGGTATTCTAATAAACTAAAGAGCTGTCCATAGTGTACAATCTTTTTTTATTAAAAAATAAATAAAATGTTAAAATGTAACATAAAAAGCATGTCAGAGAGCAGACCTCCAGCATGCCAACCATGCCACTGCCAACCACTTACATCCCATAGCTCCGTCCAACGCATTTCATACGGATGTATTCATCAGTTAAAGGGACTCTGAGCAGTAACTACAATCAAAATCTGACCTTACCTGGGGCTTTCTCCAGCCCACCGTATGTCGGGAGGTCCCTCGTCGTCCTTCTGGCTCTTCTCCCAGGCCCTGCTCAGAAATGGCTCCCGGCGTCACTGGTCTCAGTTTAATCGCGCATACCCCGTCCTGTCACGCCAGCCGCCGTGATGACGCGAGGCGGCGGGCGTGGTGATGACTGACGTCATCTTTGATGAAGAAGGAGCCTGACACTCAGGCCCAGTGTTGCCGGGAGCCATTTCTGAGTAGGGCCTGGGAGAAGAGCCAGAAGGACGCCGAGGGACCTCCCGACCTACGGTGGGCTGGAGAAAGCCCCAGGTAAGTTCAGATTTTGATCATAGTTACTGCTCGGAGTCCCTTAACCAGCCGGGCGGTATGGACGAGCTCAGCTCGTCCATCACCGCCGGAGGCTGCCGCTCAGGCCCTGCTGGGCCGATTTTCATCAAATAAAGAGCAGAACACGCAGCCGGCACTTTGCCAGCCGGCGTGTGCTGCCTGATCGCTGCCGCTCTGCGGCGATCCGCCGCGAGCAGCGGCGAAAGAGGGTCCCCCCAGCCGCCTGAGCCCAGCGTAGCCGGAACAAAAAGTTCTGGCCAGCGCTAAGGGCTGGATCGGAGGCGGCTGACGTCAGGACGTCGCCTGACGTCCATGACGTCACTCCGCTCGTCGCTATGGCGACGATGTAAGCAAAACAAGGAAGGCCGCTCATTGCGGCCTTCCTTGTTTATTTTGGGCGCCGGAGGCGATCGGAAGAACGCCTCCGGAGCGCCCTCTAGTGGGCTTTCAT
The DNA here is from genome assembly GCF_040937935.1 of Hyperolius riggenbachi. NCBI lineage: Eukaryota > Metazoa > Chordata > Amphibia > Anura > Hyperoliidae > Hyperolius > Hyperolius riggenbachi. The sequence continues at coordinate 33,999,353 of NC_090652.1, read as the reverse complement.
GCAGCCAACTTTCAGTTGGCTGCATGAAATAGTTTTTTTTAATTTAAAAAAAACCCTCCCGCAGCCGCCCTGGCGATCTTAATAGAACGCCAGGGTGGTTAAACACTCTTTGCTGTGGCTCACTTCCACCAATGCTGTGGTTGAGTTTTGCCATAGGTGAAACTACATTTTGTACTCTCTGGCTTATCAGTGGTAACCATTACACAAAGTGGGATTACTATACTAAGTATTATAGAATAAAATATAACGTGACACATAACTTAACAACACGTAAAAATAAACAGCATCCCCACATGATACACTGCTGCTTTTACCTGAACATGTTTCCAGTCATATATGGAACCACCAGGACGTCGGCAGGATCATAGTTCTTAAAAAAATGTAAAGGTGTCAGAATATGATACAAACCAAAGACCGGATGTGTGAATTCCAAACATATGTATTAGTTCAATATAAAAGTTATACACCTATTTATTTTAAATTCAATCATAGGTAAAATGATTGTGAAGGGAAAAGGTGCCCCAGATGGGTAATTACATCAGTAGAGGGAGGCCTCTGGATATTCTATCAGCATCCCTGACCTCGCTCGTCTCCACTCATCCAGCACTGGGATCCCCTGGAGCCTCTTCAACAAGCCCTTCTCGAAGAGTGTGCTTGGTCAAGCTTCCATCTGAGCCCTGCTGCACTGTGCAGTAGCATGGAGCCAACGGGCTTGTCTTATTTTTTTGCTAAGCCAAGTCCTAGGCCTGCGCAGTGTGGCCACGCTCATTCATGGACAGGAGCATGAGCTGGATTGGTGCAGGATCGGTGGTCGTGGGTAGGATGTGGGAGGAGGATCCAGAGACTTCCTTCTACAAAGGTAAGTTTCTAACTTTTGCTTTTTTAAAACATACATGTTTATTTTAAATGGTCTCCTCAATTGGGGTATTAGACTAAAAAAAGTGTTTGAAGTAATATGGAACTCACATATTAAATTTGTCATGTAGTACCTGGGTAGAAGCTTGAAAAAAGGATATATAACCAAGAGAGATAGTACTCCGAAAACCAAAAAGTGGTCCTTATAATTTTAATGTACAAAAATACCAAAAAGTTCACAGAAAGTCTTCAATAGTGATAAATACATCCATTCAGTAATAATAGGTGAATGAGGACCACAAAAGCTTAAGAATAAGGAAAAATTGTATATTTCTTTAGGCAAAAAAGCTGGCTTGTTTTGGGTTGTGAAAGCCTTAATAATACAAAATAAATCTCAGTATTATTGTAAATGAGTATACAAGTAATCGGGATATCTGACACATCTCAACAAAACCAGGCCAGGATAGACCACCCTCAGGGGACTGGCTATAGGATCAGCACAAGGACCATGTTAATCCTCAGTCGGGTCATGTGGTCCTTGCACTGATCCTATAGAAAGTCCCCTGAGAAACTGGGCAAGTTCAGTAGCTTAATTATTTAACTAGCTACTAGAGGCTTTATCAGTCTAAATGAGTTTTCATTTACATGTTTCCTCAAAATGAAACACCCATTACTACCTGCCAACTTTTACAGCTTTATGGAACATGTCAGAGTAAGTCATTGTAAAATTTTATTAGGCCTTGACCTTCTCTCCTGCAATTAGGTCAGAACTTCTAGTAGTTTGACTTCAGCTTGTTCTGTCTCTTTGAGTCGCAGAATAAGAGCAGGATGAAGAATTCAACTAAGGCAAAAAATACAGTTATAAAAGCTGGACAAAACAGAAATAAGTGTTACCTTCCCGCAGAGGTCACAGTCCTTCTCATCTGAGTTCGAAGAAAAAGGTCTGTCCAATGTTCTTGGCCCAAGCGGGAGACCTTCATCGACTAGCACTACAACAGAACAATGTTTCACAGCTCAGTATGGGCTGTATTTTGCGTTGGTGAATGCATTCTTTGCTACTTCTCTACATATTATGCAGTAGCTTATGCAACTTTGTAGTGGTAGATAATGGACAGCCACCAAAGCAAACAATAAAGAAAAGGGGGTGTAATATATCAGGTGTCCCTTCTCCAGAGAAGACCGAGACAAGTAGTTAGTGGCAGCAGGTGCAGAGATGCTATGGCCTACCTCCTGATGACCTGGGCAAGAAGGGACTCAAAGACTAGGAATGGTCAAGCCTAGGAGAACTCATGGAGAAGCATGTGATCAGTTTGATCAGCTGAGGCTTAAAAATCTATCAGCTGATCAGACTGATCACATGCTTCTCCATGAATTCTCCTAGGCTGGGCCATCCCTATCAAAGACTTCATCCTGGAAGTTTTAAAGACAACTTTAAAAGTATGTTGCATTTTAGTGTGGGGTAGGGGGGGAGCCAGGAGTATAAAAATCCAGCCATCTGCTTCAAAGCCAAAGTCTTATGTTCCAACACTTTACTTTATCTCTGGATGATCAAGTCCCCTTTGTTCTGTGTACATCACCATTTGTTTTATGCGCACACATTGCTGATGACTGTACCATGTACATCTTGTTGGGGAAATAACATACATATAAATATGCCCCCGGTGAGTTGGGTGCAGGGCGAGTCTAATGATGGCTCTCTCTGCTGCTTCTAAACTCCCCGGTGGCATTAAATACTATTCCCCCTCCAAGTCATAGCAACTCAGAACTCAGAAGGAGAAGTAATTTACCGAGAATTACCCTTGCTACGGACTATAGCATTGTAGCTATATAACTCAGGCGCTACCTATAGCGGGGCTCGTAATGGGTCAATTTCAGCTACACAATATTTTGTGTAATTTTTCAAATGCGTAATTGCCATTACATTATGTACAGCATACTACGTTTGTGAATTTTAATTACGCCTGTAATTACGCAATTACGCATAATTTACATTCAGTTTAAATAAAAAATTATATCAATTCACCAGTATACTGTGGATGCGTGGCTATTATTTAAATATTCAATGCAAAAAATGCATTCGCATGCATAAAACCGGTCACATTCACAATTACGTGTTAATTGCGCTAACATGCATAATTACGGTTACCAGTTACGCTTACTCCTGGAAAAATCGAAAAAATGGAAGATCAAAAAAATCCAGTGAGCGGATCCGGTCTCCGCTTTATCGGACCCGGATGGCTCTGTCTGTGGCCCGGTTCACATTAAAAATGTAAAGTGAAAACGGATCTGGTCAATGATTGATCGGATCCATTTTCACTCAATTTCGCCAGCAACTGCATACCTAATCTTTTGTAGCAGCCGGCGGTAGAGGCTTCCTCTTCTTATGCTGTGTTGTAAATTGGATTTCATCGGAATTCTGATTTCTGATGTCTGAGAAGTATTTTGTTTGTCATTTTTTGCATCAGAGAATGCAAAAAATTACAAAAAAAAAAAATCAGAAAAACAGAAAATCGGTCTTGTGATTGGTCTAAAGTTACCACGGTAATTCAATTTTTGCTAAATTCTGCATTCTCTGATTGGTCCAATGCTTCGGAGTTCTGTGATTGGGCTAAAATTACAGAGTAGCGATAAATCGGATTTCTGCGGACATTCCATGTCACAATGGGAAATGCCGAAACTTAAATTCCGCGGAATCCGGATTAGCATCCCTAATCTGCACATGACCGACGTGGGCAGAAGCTAAAGTTGTTAGAAGTAAAGGGATGGAGAGACTTACATGGTGCTTCTGGATTATAAACTCCACCCTGCAGTCTTGCGATGAGCGATCCGTTATGTTTTTTCAGAATGTCGAGGAGAACATCCTTGTCCTCATTATCCCACATTAGAGCACAGAAGTAGAGCTGTCTCATCTTCTCCTGGGGTGACCGCTTCTTCTGTATTTTATTGTATTCCTCATCTGACAGGAGATCCTCTTCCAGAAGATCCTTCAGGATGGGTTCCACCTCTTCTATCTCATCCATCAGAGTATCTGAATGTTCATCCACAAAGTGCCTCCTGCCTAAAAAATTCAGAAACACCAATGTATACAGTAATTATACACAGCTACTCACTAATTATATATTTGTCCATTCCTAAGTATCCTGAAATCTCTCGCAAACTTGTAACCAGTTGAAAAACATTACAAATGGTGTCAATTGACAACATGTATGTCATGAAATATCTTGAAGCATTTCATTGTGACGGTTGCAGCCTAGCTGATTCCAGCGCTCCTATAATTCCAGCTCTGGGATGCAGGTTGAGGTTAGGAATTTAGTAAAGGGTTATAGCAAGGGTGGGGTTAGGCATTACTGGTTAACAGTGGGGAAGGAAATGTTAGGAGGAGGTAACAGGACAAGGATTTTGTGTTAAGAGAATTAGTTAATTAATCAACAGAGGAAGTTAATGGCACGATCTATAATCTACTGTATTTTTCAGAATGTAAGACATACCTTTTCTTCCCCAAAAGTGTGAGGAAAAGATGGGTGCATCTTATATCTCAAATATATACAGCATTCCTACCGCTGGAATATACTTACTGCATCCTGCTGGAATTACATGCCGAATATCAATCATTTCTTGATCTCTTTTCTATTTTCTAACTTCTCATTTTGCAATGTATTGATTTATTTCTTTTCACTAAAGTTCCTCTTTAAGGGCCTCTTGCCAAGTATTAGGTTCATTTGCCATCTTTTTTACCATCCAGATTTGTGTCCCTCTTTGGACATACAGGGAGCGCAGGAAGAGATTGAACTTTTGTCTGTGAGTGCTCATATTCATTTCTATGCATATGTAGAACTGTCAGTCTATCTTTACCAGAGGCGTATCTAGAGGGGTACAGGCATGGCTCATGCCATGGGCGCCACAGCAACATGGGCGCCATGCCTGCTCCCGTGTCTCCCCATCATTCAGATCAGATGAATTCTGTTATTTGGGAAACATGGCTACTTAATTTATGTATGTAGAGCGCACTTTGCTTAGTGTTAGAAAAGAGGACAGAGAGGGAATAAGAAGAGATATTTCCAAAAATGTAACTTCAGCAATATCCCGAGCCAAAAAACACAGGCAACTCTAACACATGTATGCAGGAAAGGTTTTTTAGAGAAGAAGGGGGCTCTGACTGGGCGGTGGGGCGCAATTTCAGTGTTTGCCATAAGCTCTATATTACCCAGATATGCCTCTGATCTTTACTCTAGGTGTTAATGTGTATTTGCTGGATTCATGAGTCCTTTTATTTTTGCTATGCTAACTTAAACCAAACTGAACTGAGAAGAATATGGAGGCCGCCATCTTTATTCGCTTAAAAAAAATTGCCTGACCGTCATGCCAGAGGCGTCACTAGGTTTGGTGTCACCCGGTGCGGAAACTCATGGTGTCACCCCCTCTTACGCCATGAATCTCCAACTTCACTATGTAGTAACGTTGCTTGTTATAGGGGGGGGGGGGTGTTAAAATGATCACCATGTGGTCCTGGTGGCCTCTGAACTCTGTTATCAGCTCAACAAGGAGCAGCCAGAAGGGAGAAGAGCGGGAGGGAGAAGTACAGCAGGCACTAGCCTGGTCTATATTGACATAGCTCACTCCACTCTCCCTTAGCCTGGAGCTTGCTGTCACCCCCTCCCCCCCCCTCTGCTAGTGACACCTGGTGCGGTCCGCACCCACCGCACCCCCCTAGTGACGCTACTGCGTCATGCTGCTGATCCTTTTCTAATACTGTCTGAGTCACAGACCCATAACCAGTGTGCAGATCAGGTGACCTAACTTAGATCTGACTCCATTGGCTGCCTGTTTGTTCAAGGCGTGACTCATTAGTGAAGCCAAAATGTGAGCAGCCAGGCAACTGCAGTATTTTAAAAGGGAATAAAGATGTTCATATTCATCACATGACAGGTTTACTTTAAAATTCCTCAGTCCGTATCAGCAATTTAATCTGCTGTAAGTTAATGGATAATGCTGTATTTTCAACTGATAAGTTTCTTATGCTTTCCTGTAAATGTTGACTAACTTTCTTTCACTTTTACTTTCTCTTGCCTCTTCATTTGGTCTATTCATTCAGCTACTTGATGTGAGTGTGTCACATGTGCTCACTGTTTTAAGCTTTATACTCTATTTCTGTATTTGTTCAAGTGAACCTGAGATGAAAGACATCTCCGGTTCTGTACTTACCTGGGGTTTCCTTAAAGGGTACCCAAGGTGACATGTGACATGATGAGATAGATAGGGGTATGTACAGTGCCTAGCACACAAATAATTAGGTTGTGTTCCTTTTTTTTTCTTTCCCTGCCTGAAAGAGTTAAATATCAGGTTTGTAAGTGGCTGACTCAGTCCTGACTCAGACAGGAAGTGACTACAGTGTGACCCGCGCTGTTAAGAAATTCCAACTATAAAACACTTTCCTAGAAGAAAGTGGCTTCTGAGAGCAGGAAAGAGATAAAAAGGGTCAGTAATTCATAGATTTTAGCTCTGGCATACTTCAACGAATGCCTCATTGAGCAAAAACAATAAAACAGTTAAAACTTAAAATGTAGATTTAAACATAAAATAAAACAGTGAAATATCTTAAAAAGTCATATAAAGGAATAAAGGAAGTCATATAAAGGAAGATAGATACAATCATTTATTGTATTAGGGTGTCCTTTAAGCACCCTTGAGGCTGTTTAGTCCCTTGCCATCTCTCCAGGTGGCTCCTGTCCCCCGCAGCATGACCAGGTAGCCTGGCTGAGTCATGCTTTATCATGCATTTGCGGGCAAGCACTGTCTCCTAACGCGCTCCCAACCCTTTGAGCGTTCTGTGCCTATGCAGTAGTACTGTGCAATCACAGAATGCTCCGAGATGCGCGCAGGTCCAAGTCACACATGCGTAACGAAGCACGACTCAGCAAGGCTTTCGGGTTGTGGGGAACAGGAGTCACAGCGAAGGACTAAACAACCTCAAGGAGGCTTAAGGAAGTCCCAGGTAAGTATGGTACCTGAGATGTCTTTCATCTCTGGTACACTTTAACCCTCCTGGCGGTTTGTCAAAATCCGCCAGGGGGCAGAAAATACGTTTTTTTTTAAAAATAATTTTTTTTTCATGTAGCGAGACGAGGTCTCGCTACATGATAGCCGCTGCTCTGCGGCATCCCCTCAGCCCCACCGATCGCCACCGGCGATCGGAGATCAAGAGATCCCGTTCAAAGAACGGGATCTCTTGGAGGGCTTCCCCCGTCGCCATGGCGACGGGGTGGGATGACGTCACCAACGTCGTGACGTCAAAGGGGACTCCGATCCACCCCACGGCGCTGCCTGGCACTGATTGGCCAGGCAGCGCACGGGGTCTGGGGGGGGGGGGGGCGGCTGCAACGACGCGTATAGCGGCGGATCGGCGGGTAGCGGCGGCGATCGGGCACTGCACGCAGCTGGCAAAGTGCTAGCTGCATGCAGCAAAAAAAAATTATGCAAATCGGCCCAGCGGGGCCTAAGCGGTGGCTCCCGGCGGCATAGCCCGTGCTCAGCACGGGCTTACCGCCAGGGAGGTTAACCAATCATTAGGTTGGCAGGTCTGGATATGACCACTTTATAGTCACCTGTGCTGTTTTATGAAAAGAGGAGGAGGGACAACAGGCAGTGAGTGGATGAGTGGGCGAAACAAAAGAGGACATTAGGGTTGATTCACAAAGCGTACTTAATTTTTTACCTTAACTGTAAGGAGAGCAAATGCAAATAAATAAGGAGAGATAATTCATGATATAAACAGATAAGAGGCTCGATTCACAAAAGGGTGCTAACTCATAGTTACATAGTTATTTGGGTTGAAAAAAGACATACGTCCATCGAGTTTAAACAGTACAAAGTACAGCACCAGCCTGCTCCCTCACATATCCCTGTTGATCCAGAGGACGGTGAAAACCCTTACAAGGCATGGTCCAATTAGCCCCAAAAGGGAAAAAATTCCTTCCCGACTCCAGACGGCAATCAGATAAAATCCCTGGATCAACATCATTAGGCATTACCTAGTAATTGTAGCCATGTTAGCACGCCTAAAAGCTTTGGGCGTGCTAACTAAGGTGCTAAGCATTTAGCGCAAAATGTTGCACAGGGTGCGACCAATATGTTTCTGGCGCACCGGGTGCGACTTTTTAGGCGCACCCGGTGCAACGTTTTGTTTGCATCGGGTGTGACGTTTCGCGCGCACTGCGCAGCGCTAAACTTTGCGTGCGCAAACTTAGCGTGCAAAACTTAAGGCGCCCTAAGGGGCTTTAGGCGTGCTAAGGGGCTTTTAGGCGTGCTAACTAAGTTGGCACCCTTTTGTGAATCAAGCCCAAGGAGAGATAAATTGTGAGTTAAGTTAGTAAAGGAGAGATAAACCATGAGTTAAGTTAGGTAAGGAGAGATACGTCATGAGTTAAGTCATTTACGGAGAGATAAATTGTGAGTTAATAAGTAAGGTGAAATCATTCAACAGGAAAGTTTTGTGCATTAGCCCCAGTGTCACAGTATTGCCAAAACACGCCTGTATAAGCAGGAAAAGTTTATTGCACAAAAATATGCAATAAACGTTTCCAGCTTATACAGGCCTAGACCCAGTGGCCTAGCAATAGGGGATGCAGAGGTTGTTACCACAGTGGGGCCCTTGGACCAGAGGGGCCCAGTAGGGGCTCTTCTTTTACCATAGCATCAGCTCTTCAATGGTGCTGTGCTGGTTAGGATCACTTCTACAAATGCTTTGAATAGCGGTAATCAATAACAAGCTGTTCCCCCATCTGCTTTTTCCTCTCATACTGTGGTAGGTGTCATGGATGAGCCGTGAAGAAACCGCAATCGCAATTGGTTTTCTGCACCGATTATGATTAATGGTACAATTCCAAATGTATGTGTAGTTATAGCAGAATGCTAATCACTTGAGTTTGCTTGTGTTTTGCTGACATCTGTGTCTCTGAAAACCTGGCTATTCTAGCAGGTAAAAGACCCTATTCACGTGATTACATTTGTTTTCCAGGGAAGCCAATGTGTGTGTTTAATTAATGGGTACAAAGGGTTTCCCTTCATTGGCAGATAACAGTTGGGTGTGAAAATGCCATCACCATTGGTAACAGGGCCAAAAGCAAGTTCTTCACAGCAGGACAGCAGGCTTACTGGAGCCACTCGAAGTGTATTCGGAATAAATGTATTGTATCATTATTGCCTGTTTCAAAGATACCGTACATATGTAAGGCATGGAAATGATATAATGTTGTTGGTCAGGATCCGCTGAGTATTCTAATATCAAATGTATGCCACTGACATACCCAGAAACCACGTTATTCCACTTCTCAGTACCAGAACATCTTACAGTACCCATGTGCTCTTTCGGTACCATATTCGATGTATATTTTTGGGGGGTGTGACGAACATTACGGAAGTCGTGCGCGTAGTCGCCATCGATTTTCGCATAGTCGTGCGCAGTCCCTGTCAGTCCCGGGTAAATGCACAATAGATGTCAATTTCCCTCTCTCTTACTGAGAACAGTAACCTTCCCCCCACATCCTGTGTCAGGAAAGAATTTCACAAGTAGCCAGACCACCTGGGGAGCAGCATTTGGTCACATAGCTCATGTTCCACCAAACCAGCTCAAACTGGTTGAACTTCAAATTTCCCTCCAAGCGTATAGCTTCACACAAAGGGAACGTTAACTTATTAATAATTCAAAATAGGTTTGTCACAGCAAGACCAAAATTACATTTCCTGATACCTAGGAAACAGGTCTATAATTCACATGAATTATCATTCTCTAGCTATCAGGAATCAATTGAGAAACCGCTTTATCCAGCATGCGTAGAGCAAATTCGTTAGACTAGGCGTGTATAGTCCCATTTAATACAGAGTCGCATGCTGCTTATGAATATGGTCTCGGAGCTGCGATGCACCCATCTGGGGCGGAATTACACAAATTATTAATAATTGGTACATTCCTTGCTCCAAGTCTGTGGGTGGTAACCTGACTTGCCAGGAGGTAACCCTGCCTCCAACACACCTACTTTCCAGGTAGTGACCGCCCCAAAACTCTGGTCAGTAAAAAGCGTTTGCAAGGAACTCCACCCAGTTCTTCAATTTACATCGACTAGGGAAGTCCAGACATGTGCTCACGGAAGAACCGGGCGCATGTTGTGTACAAAGGACTTTTAAGCTGAATGCCTACGTTTAAACTGGACTATTTTCTTCATGCTTCAATGGACTGCTCAGCTAACTAAGTAAGAACTTTCTGTTTTATTCCTTTTATTTTTAAGCTCTGTGTTTTATATGTTAATAGGTGTATATAACTGTATGTAATGCATTTGTGTTATTAAACGTTTAAAAATCGTTTAGCGGTTATGACCTGTTGCTGAACATACACAATCGTACCTATTCTCCTGAACTCGCTACCCTGTGTTTAATAGAAGTATACATTTATAACCCGTATGCGAGAACCCGGCCCAGACATAACGATCTGCCCCAGATTCTTGCATACTGCTAAGGGTTAATATAGCGTTCTCGAAGTCCTAGTAAAATTACAGTAGCGGGCTGTGTAACTCGCTTGGTGGCAGATCTTTGAATTGTATATGTGTGTGGAGTGATTCGGTTGGTATCAGAACGCTCCCTTCGCGAGTCAGTTCATCAAATTGCGAATGCGGGTTACCCTTCGTGATGAACAAATGACCGTGTAAGAGGATTTCTGACGCTGATCGATTTACCCCACCCGCAGACCGGCTCGCGGTCTGTGACATTTGGTGGCAGCTTTTTGGGATTTGTGTATGTTCAGAACATCAACGGCAACGTTATTTGATTAACCTGCCAGAACAGATCAAAAATCTGTGGTTGATAACCGGTGCATTACCATTTATATAGACTAAACGTGTAGCACAGAGTTCCCCCCAATCTCTTTTCCTATCCTATCTTTTATTTGGCAAAAATGGCTGCAGCAAGATACAAGAAAATGGCAGTGGCAGACCTAGTGAACTTGTGTGAAGAAAAAGGCATTGTGACTTATAGAAAAAAGAAAGCGCAATTGATTGAGGACTTGTTGCGACTGAATACCCAGCCGGAGCAGATGCTGGGAGAGCACACTCCTGGTTCAGACGGTGCTGTAACTGGGGCAGAGGAAAGTGAGCGGTTGGAGCAAAGCAACCCACTTCCAGACCCAGAGGAAAATGGTACCGCGTCTGAACCGGTCGCTGTAACTGCTGAGGAGCATGGTGGCCGGCAGGAGCCCGTCCATGCAAACCCTTTCTGTGTTCCTGATGCTGGAATGCAACCTGGATTACAAAGGCTGTTGGAGACAAATCCTGAGCTGTACATGCAGATTGTCAGAGAGAATGCTGACCGCGCAGAACGCCAGGCGGAACGGGAAGCGGACCGTGCAGAGCGCCGGTGGCTTGCTGAGAGAGAAGCGGAAAGAGAGGAGAGAGCAGCCGCACGCAGACATGACCTTGAAATGGCCAACCTGCGAACGCAAGGCCAAAATCCCTCACAAAGTGCTCCGGAACCCTGGCCCACAGCAGGCCCGTTTGGGACTCCAAAGTTTAAATTCCCAGAAATGGAGAAGGGAACCGACCCGGACACTTATTTACACTCATTTGAAAAGACTTGTCGTCAGCATCATCTGCCCCAGGAGCAGTGGGCGAGATATCTGACACCCAACTTGCGGGACAAAGCGCTTGAGGCGTTTGTGGACTTACCCGCTGACAAGGACAATGACTATGAGGCGATAAAAGCTGCAATTATCGCCAAATACCAGTTGACCCCAGAGGTCTATCGCAAAAAGTTTCGCTCCCTGCAGAAAGGCCCCACCGACTCTTACACCGACCTGGAGAGTCGCCTGCTGACTGTGTTCAGGCAGTGGTCACGGGGCCTCAAAAAAGACTCTCACCAAGGTCTGGAGGACCTCATCGTGCAGGAGCAGTTGCTGAACTGCTGCACTCCAGATGTCCGGCAGTTTGTCTTGGAGCGGAAGCCTGAATCCGCCAAAGCTGCCGCAGAACTTGCAGACACTTTTGTGGCCACCCGTGTGCCGGACAGCCGCAAACCTCCAGCCCAGAGCTGGAGAGGGGGGAGACCTATACAACCCAGCTCTCCTCCCCCTGCTAACCGTGGGAATCGGGTCCCACAGCCACAGAGGCCGGATGCTGCACCTGCTACTCATCCGCCTGATGCCACATATGTTCCGAAGTGTTACCACTGTGGACAGCGAGGACACCTCAAGTCTGCCTGCCCCGAGGTGAGGACGCCGTCTCCAGAGCCTAGCGCAGAAGTGGCTAGCGCATCCTCTACTGCACACGCCTACCTCGTCATGGGAGCAGCAAATCCTCGACTTTCCGGAAATCATCAAGTCGTGGAAGTTAACGACCAGATCGCTGTTGGTTTCCGCGACACAGGCGCAGAGCTTACCTTGGTTCGCTCTCATCTTGTAGCCAGGGAGAATTTCCTGCCTAATGAGCGTGTCACACTTTTGGGAGTTGGTGGCACACACGCACGCATCGCCAAAGCTCGTGTTGTTCTCGATTGGGGAAGGGGCCGCCAGTCAAAAGTTGTGGGGGTGACAGATGACATCCCAGTGCCTGTGCTGTTGGGCACCGATCTTGGCACCCTACGATCCTTTTATGAACCTGTGATCAACACCCCGGATTGCCAGTCTGGACCCACTCAGGTACTGTACAAGCTTGGGGTGGGACAGAGGGAGGCAGCCAGGGTAATGGTACCTAGCCCTCCTAGGGAAGGAGGGAAGGAAGCGGTACCTGTTTCTAATGGACAGCTGTCTAGTCACGGTTTGTCTGACTCTAAACCTGTCACTGTTGTTCCAGATACCTGTGTACATGTGAAAAATGAACGTAACTGTGATTTTAATGTTGTACCAGATGTTGCTAATAGCTTTCATGCTGAATCTCACAGTGCTAAAAATGATGTATGTTTAAATGTGACAGTCTCTAATCTAAGAGGTAACAGTCTTGTTTTGCCTGGGTCATATCCGTCCAGGGCAGTGGAAGCAGGCCAGGTGTCAGAGCAGGCAGCTGGGGGCCTAGACCTCCCCTCCTGCTATGACAGCCAGAGTGCTCCACCATTGTCTGCTGTTAACAAACAGCTGGTGGAGACAGGCCGTTCCTTCCCTGTCTCACCCTTGCATGTCTTCCCCTTGCAGAAGCAACCCAGTGCAAAACTGCCCACAGGTCCACCCTCTATCCTTCCTGGAGAAGGGGCAAGCCTCGCCACCCAGGTGAAGGCAAATTCGTTTTTAAAATTGTGCTCTAATGTTCACCTAGGTTGTGCTGACCAAAATGTTGTGCCAAGGTGTAGTCAGTTAGAGCAGGGGTATGCTACGCTGCTTCCAGATTCGCAGGCTGACACCCGAGAGTCAGGAAGTGACCCGGATGTCAGCCAACGACTCTCTCCCTTACAGGAAGCGCTATGCAAACCCAGCCAGGCCTTTAGAGGTAAGCCTGTTGGTGTGCATCGCACCGTCCGCAAAGCGGACACTGGGACACACCGGACCATGAGGCCTTACGCTTCTGGTGAGTTGTCTAACGGGCAGTCAGATAAGAAGTCGAGAACCCGGTCAGTAGCTAAGCGCCGCGTAGAGCGGGTCATGCAGACCCACTCTGTGCGTCCGGCTGGTAGGAGGGAGATGTGACGAACATTACGGAAGTCGTGCGCGTAGTCGCCATCGATTTTCGCATAGTCGTGCGCAGTCCCTGTCAGTCCCGGGTGAATGCACAATAGATGTCAATTTCCCTCTCTCTTACTGAGAACAGTAACCTTCCCCCCACATCCTGTGTCAGGAAAGAATTTCACAAGTAGCCAGACCACCTGGGGAGCAGCATTTGGTCACATAGCTCATGTTCCACCAAACCAGCTCAAACTGGTTGAACTTCAAATTTCCCTCCAAGCGTATAGCTTCACACAAAGGGAACGTTAACTTATTAATAATTCAAAATAGGTTTGTCACAGCAAGACCAAAATTACATTTCCTGATACCTAGGAAACAGGTCTATAATTCACATGAATTATCATTCTCTAGCTATCAGGAATCAATTGAGAAACCGCTTTATCCGGCATGCGTAGAGCAAATTCGTTAGACTAGGCGTGTATAGTCCCATTTAATACAGAGTCGCATGCTGCTTATGAATATGGTCTCGGAGCTGCGATGCACCCATCTGGGGCGGAATTACACAAATTATTAATAATTGGTACATTCCTTGCTCCAAGTCTGTGGGTGGTAACCTGACTTGCCAGGAGGTAACCCTGCCTCCAACACACCTACTTTCCAGGTAGTGACCGCCCCAAAACTCTGGTCAGTAAAAAGCGTTTGCAAGGAACTCCACCCAGTTCTTCAATTTACATCGACTAGGGAAGTCCAGACATGTGCTCACGGAAGAACCGGGCGCATGTTGTGTACAAAGGACTTTTAAGCTGAATGCCTACGTTTAAACTGGACTATTTTCTTCATGCTTCAATGGACTGCTCAGCTAACTAAGTAAGAACTTTCTGTTTTATTCCTTTTATTTTTAAGCTCTGTGTTTTATATGTTAATAGGTGTATATAACTGTATGTAATGCATTTGTGTTATTAAACGTTTAAAAATCGTTTAGCGGTTATGACCTGTTGCTGAACATACACAATCGTACCTATTCTCCTGAACTCGCTACCCTGTGTTTAATAGAAGTATACATTTATAACCCGTATGCGAGAACCCGGCCCAGACATAACGATCTGCCCCAGATTCTTGCATACTGCTAAGGGTTAATATAGCGTTCTCGAAGTCCTAGTAAAATTACAGTAGCGGGCTGTGTAACTCGCTTGGTGGCAGATCTTTGAATTGTATATGTGTGTGGAGTGATTCGGTTGGTATCAGAACGCTCCCTTCGCGAGTCAGTTCATCAAATTGCGAATGCGGGTTACCCTTCGTGATGAACAAATGACCGTGTAAGAGGATTTCTGACGCTGATCGATTTACCCCACCCGCAGACCGGCTCGCGGTCTGTGACAGGGGGTTATGAATTTGTTATTTTTATTTGTGTGCGGAAAACGTGGGCCGGAACACTCAATGTACTTGGAGTTTCCACACAGGACATATTTCTTCCGAACTTTAAGTATCCGTTTGTTTATTTTTTCCCTTTTTTTTTTGTTTACACTGGCCTACTCTTCTCTATAATTGTTACTTTTAATAGTTTTTTTGTATATATTAATTATTTATATTTCATTTATAATAAAAAGAAGACCTTAAAGAGGAACTCCAGTGAAAATAATGTAATAAAAAAAGTGCTCCATTTTTACAATAATTATGTATAAATGATTTAGTCAGTGTTTGCCCATTGTAAAATCTTTTAAATCCCTGATTTACATTCTGACATTTATCACATGGTGACATTTTTACTGCTGGCAGATGATGTAGCTGCCACAATGCATCAAGGTTCACAGACAGGAAACTGGCAGGAGTCCCATGTAGTGATGTCGCGAACCTTCGACTTTTGGTTCGCAAGCTCTGTTTGCGAACCCCCTGCGGAAAGTTCGGTTCGCGAAAATGTTCGCAAACCGCAATAGACTTCAATGGGGAGGCGAACTTCAAAATTTAGAAAAAATTCTACTGGCTGGAAAAATGATAGAAAACATGTTTCAAGGGTTCTAACACCTGGAGGACCACCCTCCTCCTCCTCCCTATTCCCTCCTACCGGAGGGAGGAGGGTCTCATCTGACAAATAACATTTATATCCCACTTTTCTCCTGACAGACTCAAAGCACCAGAGCTGCAGCCACTAGGGCACACTCTATAGGCAGAAGCAGTGTTAGGAAGACTTGCCTAAGGCCTTCTACTGAATAGGTGCTGGCTTACTGAACAGACAGAGCCGAGATTCGAACCCTGGTCTCCTGTGTCAGAGGCAGAGCCCTTAACCATTACACCTTCCAGCCACTGCTTAAGGACATGTAGCCAGGCATGGCCTTGCCTTTTGTGTTCAACAGTTGTCCAAAGAGAACCCTAGATAGCCAGGTAGATTAATCTCTCTCTCTCTCTCTCTCTTGTATTTTTGAGCATAAATGGATTGAGCATAAATGGTACATGCTAGGCTGGCTTCAGCATGTAGTGTTGGTGGTACAGTGCCTGGCTATCTGGGGTTCTCTTTGGACAACTGTTGAACACAAAAGGCATGGCCATGCCTGACTACATGTCCTTAAGCAGTGGCTGGATGGTGTAATGGTTAAGGGCTCTGCCTCTGACACAGGAGACCAGGGTTCGAAACTCGGCTCTGTCTGTTCAGTAAGCCAGAACCTATTCAGTAGAAGGCCTTAGGCAAGTCTTCCTAACACTGCTACTGCCTATAGAGCGTGCCCTAGTGGCTGCAGCTCTGGCGCTTTGAGTCTGCCAGGAGAAAAGTGGGATATAAATGTTATTTGTCTTGTCTATTTTTTCTTTTGGATTGAGCAGAAATGGTACATGCTAGGCTAGCTTCAGCTAGTAGTGTTGGTGGTATAATGGATATGTTAGTTACCTACCATACACTGAGACCTGGGTTCAATTCCCAGCCACATGTAAGCTGGCTTTTGAAATACTGTAATTCCCTGGCAGATGAGACCCTCCTCCCTCTGGTAGGAGGGAGGAGGGAATAGGGTGGAGGGGGCTAATTAAACTCTCCCTAGCAGAGTGTGTGTAGCAGCTGTCCCTTAACTAATTAGTGTAGGCAGACGAGTGAGACAAATGGCACAAGGACCTTGCCTTGTATAAGAGGGGGGGGGGGGGGCCTGCAGCAGTGAGTGCAGTCTGATTGGCAACAATGTGCCTGCTGACTGTGATGTAGAGGGACAAAGTTTTGCTCAATAGAGCATTATGGGGCGAATCGAACTTCCGGAAAAGTTCGACTCTGGCAGGCGAACGCGAACCACCGAAGTTCGCCGGGAACCATTCACCGGCCAACCGTTCAGGACATCTCTAGTCCCATGGTCCTCAGAGTTTCTTGTGGGAGGGGTTTCACCACAATATCAGCCATACAGAGCCCCCTGATGAACATTTGTGAAAAGGAATAGATTTCTCATGTACAAGGGGGTATCGGCTACTGATTGGGATGAAGTTCAATTCTTGGTCACTGTTTCTCTTTAAGTCATTTTTTGACTCAGCTGCAACCTGCTTTTCAGCCAACCAGAAAGAATCCGAGCCTTTCTGAAAATTCACTACCCCGAAGTATTGTATTGTTATAGCCAGAGTAAAGTGCTTTAACAATTTTTATTTGCAGGTCTAGATAGTCAGATGGTTTCTCTCAGTCGGTACATGAGAGTGGTGGCAGATATCTCAAATATTGTGTAGTTTTGTATTACTGTAGCTCACACGCTTCCTCCTAACCTGTCTGCTGCCAAATTCCAGTGGTTTCAGTGCATTGATTGCATCCTAAAGGTTGGATAGTCTAGGTGTTGAAATAGTGTAACAGTTGTGGAATTATCTCCATGGTCAGTGCACAACATGTGCGTTGACACTGCGGAAACCCTCCCCAAGCGCTTGGATAAGGGAACCTAGCTTTGGTGCAAATGCACCGGTAGAGAGGAATTCCAACCGGCAGATGGAGCTGTGGAGTACAGAGGAACGCTGTCTCTGTACAACCACAGATGCCAGATGGAGATTGCACGAAGTGAAGCAATACAGGGCAAGATAGCCACTCGAAAGAGAGTGAGCACAGAGACAGAGTGAGAGTGAGCAATAGCGACAAAGCGCGTTCTAGGCACGGTCACCGCGCATTAAGCGCAACAGCGACAAAGCGTACCAACCATAACTAACTATTGAACACAGAACAAAAAGACAAACAGATGGCGAGAACGCTTGCTAATCAGTTGCCTAACACCAGACAACAGCAAGCGTTCACACCAGACAAAAAGCTCTGGCCCACACTCCAGGAACATAGGTCAGAAGGATCCACCGCCTCTACCGCTAGGGCAAATGCGATCCAGACAGACAGACAGATGGAGCAACCAGTAGCAACCGCTGCTCTGGCTTACACTCCAAGACAGAGTATCGAAGGATCCACCGCCTCTACCGCTAGGGCGAATGCGATCCAAACAGACAGACAGATGGAGCAACCAGTAGCAACCGCTGCTCTGGCTTACACTCCAAGACAGAGTACAGAAGGATCCACCGCCTCTACCGCTAGGGCGAATGCGATCCAAACAGACAGAACGATTCACTATCAGCCGCCTTTGGAGAAAGTGCAACAGATAAGAAAAGACAGAACTAGGCAATACAGATAATAAACAACCTGACTGCACTAGAAAGAATGCTAAGTGCACTCACAAGGAAAAACTACTCTAAGACAATATTTAGCAAACAATTAGCAGAGGGGCTGAAACTCAAGGTAAGTCCAGCAGAATCAAACCTTTATGACCAGCAGGGAATTCTGGGAGGACATGGCATTTATACTGCAAGCCTTCAAGAGAGGCAGAGCTATCAATAACCAGATAAGTGAATGCAAATCCCTCACCAGAACAGCAAGTCTGAAACTTGCAGAGTGAAAACAGGTCTCCTTTCCAGGGACCTGCAGCATACAGACCTGAAAAATGGTCAAAAAGCTGCCTGCCTGTGCAGACAGCAGAGCAGATCATTACAAATAGCTTGGAAGGCATTGAGCGGTCTAGTCACTAGGGAGCGTGTGACAGTTGGCCTTGCCAAATTTTGTACCGCTTTATGTTTTGTTATGCATAGAATGCTTGTAAAACTTGCACTGGTGCCAAAAGCTCCCCAGACCTCCATGTGTGGGTAGGCCAACTTTACCTCATTTCTTTTAATATTGATTTTAATGGTCTACACACATTGGCCGCCTCTCATCCCTCGTACAAGCTAGGATGAGTGAGGCTGCAACCAGGGATCCATAGACTGAAGTCTGAGACCACCTCTGACTGGGGGAAGCAGACAGTTTTGGCTACTTAGCAGCAACCATTACATAATTTGGGGCGCACTGAAAAATGTGCAGCTACAGCAAGCTTTATAGCAATAAATAGATACAGCACATTCGGTGATAATATAGTGAAAGCTACAGCAATAAAGAGCAGCTACAGCACATTTGGTACCGAAAGAGCAAAGCAGTTTTAGTGGATAGTGTCAAATTAGCTGCTACAGCACAACGATTATAGCGGCTACAATCAGTTAACAGCAGCTGCAGCACACTCAGTACCGGAAAAGTAATAGGGTTGTAGCAGAAAGTGTGTAATGGAAAAATTAGAGTTGGTAGGACGGAGTAGGTTAGTATTAGGAGTAGGAAGGGGGTAGGTTAGTGTTAAGAGTAGGTAGGTGTAGGTTAGGTTTAGGAGTAGGTAGGTGTAGGTTAGTATTAGGAGTAGGTAGAGGTAGGTTAGTATTATGAGTATGTGCCGGATGTCACTTCTAGGTGTAGGTAGGTGGTAGTTTAGTATTAGGAGTAGATTAGTGTGAAAAGTAGGTAGGGATAGGCTAGTGTTAGGAGTAGGTAGGGGTAAGTTAGCATTAGGAGTAGGTTAGTGTTAAGAGTAGGTAGTTGTAGGTTAGTGTTAGGAGTAGATAGGAGTAGGTTAGTGTAAGAAGTAGGTAGAGGTAGGTTACTATTCCAAATATGTGGGGGAGGTTACTGTTAGGTGTAGGTAGGTGGCAGGTTAGTATTAGAAGTAGATTAGCATTGAGTAGGTTAGTGATAGGAATAGGTTAGATTTAGGAGTAGGTAGGGGTAGGTTAGTATTATGAGTATGAGGAGGAGTTTATTTTTAGGAGTAGGTAGGGGTAGCTTAGCGTTAGGAGTAGGGAGGTGTAGGTTAGATTTAGGAGTAGGTAGGGGTAGGTTAGTATTATGAGTATGTGGAGGAGTAGATGTACAGAGGCGCCAAAAGGATAAAATATGCTAAAATGTTTAAAATATTCGGGTGGCGGCGGTGGACCGGCCACTCAGAAATAGACTCGATGCTGTCGCTTAAGATAAAGACAATTTATTCACATACTCCATGAACAGAACCGCAACGCGTTCACGGGTATATTCCCGCTTCCTCAGGCAATAAACAGATAGGAGTACACAGTACAGTCTCAAGGTCACGAATAGCGCCTCAGAGGCGCTATTCGTGACCTTGAGACTGTACAGTGTACTCCTATCTGTTTATTGCCTGAGGAAGCGGGAATATACCCGTGAAACGCGTTGCGGTTCTGTTCATGGAGTATGTGAATAAATTGTCTTTATCTTAAGCGACAGCATCGAGTCTATTTCTGAGTGGCCGGTCCACCGCCGCCACCCGAATATTTTAAACATTTTAGCATATTTTATCCTTTTGGCGCCTCTGTACATCTACATGTCAAGATATCCACCCTTGGTGGTTGGAAGGGTGACAAATCCTCCTTTCCTTCTTCAGAGAGCGACATCTTAATCCTGAGTGGGGACAGGTCTAAACTCCCCACCTGCCTATATAATGGTTGCCTAAACGGTAACCCATGTTTGTAAGTATAATACTTACTCCACACTAATTCTCCCTGATCCAATACATACTACACTATATTGGGCTCTCGGTTTCTCTGTTTTATGTGGAGGAGGTTATTGTTAGGAGTAGATAGGGGTAGGTTAGTGTTACGAGCAGGGAGGTGTAGGTTAGATTTAGGAGTAGGTAGGGGTAGGTTATTATTAGGAATAGGTTAGTGTTAGCAGTCGGGAGGTGTAGGTTAGATTTAGGAGTAGGTATGAGTAAGTTATTATTAGGAATAGGTTAGTGTTAGCAGTCAGGAGGTGTAGGTTAGATTTAGGAGTAGGTAGGGGTAGGATAGTATTAGGAGTACGTTAATATTAGGAGTAGGTAGGGGTAGTTTAGTGTCAGGAGTAGGTAGGGGTAGGTTAGTATTATGAGTAGGTGGAGGAGGTTATTGTTAGTTGTAGGTAGGGGTAGGTTAGCGTTAGGAGCAGGGAGCTGTAGGTTAGATTTAGGAGTAGGTAGGGGTAGTTTAGTGTTAGGAGTAGGTAGAGGTAAGTTAGGAGTAGGTAGTGGAGGGTTAGTGTCAGAGCAAAGCCAGAAAAAGTCATGGTAGAATATCTGTAAAATTTCAGATATTTTACAATCGGTAATATCCACCACCCAATAGTAGCAAACCACTAATAGTGCTGATATTCTACTGGTGGCTCCACCCGTCACTCACATATCCGGACGCCCATCTTAATTTAGGACTTTACAGCAGGGTCGGTGATACTTACTGCTCTCTGCATCCCTTTCCAGGGCTTTAAGTAGGTCAGCGGGGTTTGTGCCAAACAGAATTCTCCCTGCAAAGTAAAGATGAGGAGAGACACAGTCAGAGGTACACCTTACATAAAGGAGTGATTGGAGATGCACGAAAAGGAGAAATGCACAATGACTGGACTCACTGGAGCTAGCACTGCAATGATCCTCACTCCATCAGTCCCCAAATCTGACTACTCCATCCCAAATTCAGCTTCTTCCTCTACTAACTGTGGTTCCTGTTATGTCAAAATAAACATTCAGGGCTTGTTCACACTATGGGCTTGATTCACTAAGACAAATAGCATGCCTTATCCGAGTTAACACACCTTATCAGAGATAATATGCCTTATCCGAGTGAACACACCTTATCAAAGTTAAAATGCCTTATCAGAGTAGCATAGCGAGTGATACAAACTTATATCTGCTAATTGGCAATGACAAGAGCTCCACTCGTCCTACTCTGAGCCCCTGCGGGTTCATAGCGCTCATTATGCTACTCTGAAAAGGTGTGTTAACTTTTATAAGTCGTGTTATCTCTCATAAGACGTGTTAACTCGGATAAGGCATGCTATTTGTCTTAGTGAATCAAGCCCTATGAGCCCTTGGAGCTTTTTAAAAGCGTTGGTGATTTTAAAAAGCGATTTAAAAGCGACTGAGCAATGATTTTACATGTGAGTGTTCTCACATGAACGGTGAGCTTCCTTTCCAATAGCAAACATGGGTCCTGCACCATTTCCTGAGCGTTTGTGCTTTAATGCAAGGTATAGGAAAATCGCTAAGCGCTTGAAAAAGCCCTGGGAAAAGCGATTCCCTGGGGAAAAAAGCAACATTAAAGAGATTCAGTTCCAGGTCAAAGAGTTCACTTCCTGACTGCATAAAAAAATTATCATCGCCACATAAAAGTGCTTACAAAAGCACTTTACTAAATCAAAAATCGCTCTAAAAACGCAGGAAAAAGCAAAGCACTCAGCACTTCCGACTGCGCTGGCGATTTATAATGCGAACTAGGCCTTAGTCACATTTTTTGCTCATTGCTATTCTTTGAAGGTGGTTTGGTATTGTCACTCTAGATGGTGATGTTCCATGATCAGGAAAATAGTTTGATCATTGATTTATGAAAATATGATTGACTTGAAATGGTACATCAGGAATTCATAAAATGATACTTAGTGGCAAAACATCCTCAGCTCCAGTGCCCAGGAGGAACAGCGGCAATAGTGCGGGTACGAGGGGTTTTGTTTTTTTGTTGTTTTTTTTTCATATACTGGTACAGGCCCAAACACTGGTTTAAGACTACTTTATGTGTTTATGTATTTTAAATTTTGCAATTTTTTATGATAGTGATCCTTTAAACTTTGCATCCAAACTAGAATTATTAGCCTCTCATTAATCATCAAATAAGTATGTCCCTCATGATCTTCACACCCATAAAAACACCTGATGATCCCCTGCATCAGAGTAAGGGAGGAAGAAATTGATTAAGATGAAATGGGGCTCTATGCACAGCAGCAGTTTTTGCCCAACGCTGGTGGTCACTTGGCTTTTGTAGAAAGAATTGGTGGGGCTAGCATCCACCAGGTCCAGTTGCGTAGCAATAGAAGGTGCAGAGGTTGCGACTGCATCAGGGCCCTTGGGTCAGAGGGGCCCTCCCTCAACTGCAGTATAAGCTCTCTATTGGTCCTGTGCTCATAATAATCACTTCTATAGACACTTTGAATAGTGGAACTGCTCCCCATCCCCTTCTTGCACCTCTGACACTGTAGTTGCCATTGGCAGGTTTTGGTGCACTGTATCAATTGTTCTGTATAGAATGCTTAGGGGTCCCATTGTAAAAGTTGCATCGGGGCCCACAGCTCCTTAGCTACGCCACTGACCAGGTCCCTAGAATCTCTTCAGGCCCTAGGCAACTGCCTAGGTTTACCTTGTGAATGATCCAGCTCTGAAGGGAAGGTTAGTAGTTGGAGCCCCTCACAGCTCTGAGCCCCCCCCCCCCCCCCCTACAATCGCTGGCACTGCTCTAGTTACACCCCTGGGCTGAACCCTACATATAACAGCAGCTCCTGCAGGCGTAGTGCTACGCTATTAAATTATTAGTGCTTTTTTCGATGCATAAACTTTTGCATTAAACTCTGAATGTTTTGCATCTCATTCAACATCCCTAATATACACAGAACATGCAAGAACAAACACAAACAACATACGTAGAATGCACACATGCACAGGACCTACTGTACATAACTTGCACATACACACAAAACATAAATAACTTGCACAGGCACACACAATACCACGATAGAACACAGGAATTTTTGTTTGTAGCTGCACTCACCAGCCATGTTGCAGTAAGCGATCACCATACATGGAACAAGAGACGTAACTGAAAGTGAAAGTCCTCTGGAATGTCACGTAGAGGAGGGTGGAGACAGGAACTGGCACAGCTCAGCTCACATAAACAGGCCTGTCTGCAGCTGTGAGAGGACTCAGTCTCCTGTTTTGAATCAGGATGATACCATTTATTTGCTAACTTAAAAGAAAAAAAGTAAGCTTTCGGCTGTGCAGCCTTCTTCAGACTTCAATTCAGTGACTTGGCAATTTAGTATTTGGACACGTCCTTCTCTTCCAGCACAGAAGTTTCTGGCTGTGCATGGAGATATGGTGTTTGTGGCAGCAGCACAAAAAGTTATTTTTGAACCTGAATTATGTTTTTTTTTCCACTGGTCACTTTACAAGCTGAAATGAGAGGAACATGGGGAACATTACTGCTTTCTTCTATCCTTGGCATCAGCTCACAAAGCTTTCCTCCTGTCTTTAGTAGAGGACCTCTGTCATGAAAATCTTAAAATGTAAAATATATGTAAATGTACAAATAAGAAGTGCATTTCTCTCAGAGTAAAATGAGCCATGCATTAATTTTCTCCTTCTTTGCTGTCACTTACAGTAAGCAGCAGAAATCTGACAGAACTGGCAGGTTTTGGACTAGCCCATCTCCTCATGGGAGATTCTCAGAGATTTCTTTATTTTCAAAAGTACTTAGTGGATAGCAGTTGCTCTGTCCAACTGCCCAAAAAGTATACGGTGAACAGGGAGCCTGACCAACATCTTTGTATAAATGTTTTTCAGGGAGTCTTTATAAAAAATGAAGGCCATGCTGAGAATCCTCTATGGAGAGATGGACCAGTCCAAAAACTGATGGTAATATCAGCTTTCTACTACCTACTGTTAAGTGACAGCAACATAGGAGTAAAGTAATTTATTGCTCATTGTATTGATTATGGAATATCTCCGTGGTCAGCGCACAAGATGTGCGCCGACACTGCGGAAATCCTCCACAAACGCCCGAATAACATAACCCAGCAGTGGTGCAATGCACCTGTAGAGGGGAATTCCCACCGGCAGATGGAGCTGTGGAGTGCAGAGGAATAAACCCTCTGCACTGCCACAGACGCCAGATAGGAATTGTACGAGGGGAAGCAATATATGGCAAGATTGCCCCTAGTGAAATAGAGTGAGCACAGAGACAGAATGTATGTATGTCCACCAATCTAGTCGCCACCTGGCAACGGTGAACACACAACAGTGAAGACCAAGTAGGAAAGCAATCGCAAGAGATGGCGATCGCTAACAGCGACACAAGACTGAGCAAAGACAGAGAATAGACGTAGTAGGAAAGACAAAGCAAACAATAATGATCAGAACGCCAAAGAAAATAACAAACGCGCTATCTAAACGCGGTTGCCGCACGAAAAGCGCAACAGCGACAAAACACGTTAATGACGCGGGCTCCGCATGAGAAGCGCAACAGAGACAAAACCTAACTATCAAATGAACACAGAAAACACAAACAAACATATAACAGAAACGCTTGCAAATCGGTTGCCTTACCCCAGGCAACTTCTTTACAATATAGAGGTCAAGCGCTCAGCTTCACTTGTTCATCAGCATAGATATAAAAAGGCCCCCGCTTCGGGGAAAGACTCACCAAATTGTGCGGCCTTCCGGGCCCGTTTGCGCATCCGGGGTATAGGCCACCCCGCAGCCTCACTGGTAATCCGTCTGTGATCCCGAGTCTGTGTAGGCAAAAAATGCGCTTCACATAGCGTAAAAGTGTATGTATTTATTTTAAATATTCATAAAACTACACCAGCGTTAAAAAATGAAAAAAGTATAAAGTAACACACAGCCAATCCCTTTACAAGTGTAGAAGCCGCTGCTGTGGTGGGCTAGGGAATGCAGGAGTCCCCCTGTATTTAGCTAATGGCAAGGCTTACACCTCTGCCAAAATTCTGCCTTAGGTCGTACGGGGGCCTGCTGGCTGGTAAATTAATCAAAAGCACAAACAATCCGGCCGCGTCCAGCCGGCGCCGTGCGTACTGCGTCACTTCGTGGCTCCGCCCAACATTTTGTTGCCTTAGCAACTCATCAGGGGTACGGAGTTAGTGATGCTACTATATACTACCAAGTGCGCATGCGTTCATCTCCCCCTATGTCATATTGGAGGGTTAATACATCCAATACTAGTGGCCACTACCACAGCGTACATGCTGCGCTAAGCGCCCCCTAGATGTCAGTTGCGTGCGCACAAATAATCTAAAACATGTACTTAAAGAGACTCCGTAACAAAAATTGCATCCTGTTTTTTATCATCCTACAAGTTCCAAAAGCTATTCTAATGTGTTCTGGCTTACTGCAGCACGTTCTACTATCACCATCTCTGTAATAAATCAACTTATCTCTCTCTTGTCAGACTTGTCAGCCTGTGTCTGGAAGGCTGCCAAGTTCTTCAGTGTTGTAGTTCTGTGATGCATCTCCCCCCTCCAGGCCCCTCTCTGCACACTGCCTGTGTATTATTTAGATTAGGGCAGCTTCTCTCTTCTCTCTTATCTTTTACAAGCTGGATAAATCCTCCTCTGAGCTGGCTGGGCTTTCACATACTGAGGAATTACATACAGGCAGAGCTGTCTGCACTCTGCAGGAAGAAACAGCCTGACACTTCAGTGGAAGATAGCTGCAGGGGGAAAGAAACACACAAATGATCTCTTGAGATTCAAAAGGAAGGGTGTATACAGCCTGCTTGTGTATGGATGTATTTTCTATGTGTGGACATACTATACATCAATCTACTTCCTGTTTTGGTGGCCATTTTGTTTGTTTATAAACAAACTTTTTAAAACTGTTTATAACCACTTTTAATGCGGCGAGGAGCGGCAAAATTGTGACAGAGGGTAATAGGAGATGTCCCCTAACGCACTGGTATGTTTACTTTTGTGCGATTTTAACAATACAGATTCTCTTTAATGATACCAAGAAAATCAAAATGGATAGGGCAATAGATTTTAAACAAGCAATGGTGACTGTCTATAAGCTTCATACAGTGACAGCTGCATGCCCTTTACATCATACATGCATATTCCACCATTACACTTCTTGTCATGATTACATGATCATCATATACCTGAATTGAATAGGTTGGTGGGTGATGAACAAACTTACCTCAAATTAAGTGGAGATCCCACTGGAAAAATTTTTGAGGAACTAAGGGATATACTGAAGAAAGGTTTGGGGGAGGGGCTGCTTAAGGATAAAGAATATGAATATCTGCTGCCCTCTGCCCTGAGAATACCTGTTATATATTATACACCCAAAGTACATAAAAACTCTACACATCCTCCCGGACGTCCCATCATAAGTGGGATGGGGTCAATTACCCACCGACTTGGCCAATCACTTGATGATATGTTATAAGTGGCAGTAAAAATTGATACCAAATTTATTGAGGGACACCAAGCACACACTACAGGTCCTTGGAGCTTTGTGGGTTACTGAATGTACACTTTTGGGAACAGCAGATGTTTCCTCATTATATACCTGCATTCCCCATGGACCTGGACTGATGGCAGTTAAAAAGTATTTATCCAAAACGGACATGAAAATTGAACAATGCAACTTCATTTTGTGTCTATTGGTATACGCATTAACACACAACTACTTTTGGCATGAAGGGGATTACTATCTACAGAAGCGCGGATGCGCAATGGGGGCAGGATATGCCCCAAGCTTCGCAAATATATTCATGGCCGTGTGGGAGGAGGAGATGTTACAAAGAAGTGAATCCTTGAGTGTTATCAATTGGTCTAGATACATTGATGGCCTGTTGATTTTTTGGGAGGGTACTGAAGTGGAATTTCTTGCATATATACAGATTCTAAAAATGAATGACATTAATATTGAACTTAATGCAGTATGTAGCCAGGACACGGTGGTGTTCCTGGATCTGGAGATCTCAAAAAATGGTAGTGAGCTCTGGACCAGGACACACTTTAAGGGCACTGATAGAAATGGCAACATACCGGTAGGAAGTTGTCACCACCCACAGTGGCTTAGAGCGGTTCCCAAGGGCCAGTTTCTACGCCTTAGGCGGAACTGCTCTACGCCACTGGACTATCATCAGCAATCAGAATTGTTGGCGCAACGTTTCCCTGATAAAGGATACAGGCCCACGGAAATTGAGAAGGTTAGAACTTAGGTAGCACTGACAGATAGAGCCACTACCTTCATTAGGCGGCCCAGAGAAAGGGATGGAGTTGACTTTGGGTTCCTTACTGATTTTAATAAACAATATAAGAAATTGGAGAGGGTGGTAGGTAAACAGTGGGGCATCTTGAAACAGGATCCAGTGCTTAAAAGAGTCATTCCGGATAGGCCTAAATTTTTGTATCGAAAAGCTCCTAACCTCAAGTATTATCTGGCCCCAAGCTGTGTTAACCCCCCTAAAAAACTTACTAACACATGTGACGGCACTCTGGCTGGTCATATGTATGTCTTAGCTTTTATTAATATACAGAGACATGATGGATATTTGGGATAGCAATGGAGAAGCCTCTAAGTTTCTTTGACTCAATTATTCTACTGTGAAGCACTTTGGTGTATGTTCCCTCTGGGCCCATAAGTGCTGTGCAATTTCTGTTACATGCAGGGGTTCAAAGATTAGATTTGCTTATTTAATTAGCTTAAAATGTAGGGGGTGACTCCCGAGAGATAAGCACAAGTTGCAGTTATAACTCTTATCCATGATAATGCTGATGCTCCTAATCGTACAGGAATTTTTACAGGCCGCACTGCTCTGTAGTAGATTTTAGCACATGACAGTTTTATAGTACCTAGGACATGACTCACTTACACATGTCATCTATTATGTACAACTTTGTGTCTATCTACTATCTGTGTTGTTGTATGTACATATCTATCTGTACATGTTCTTTTTGAAAACCTTGAAAAATAAATAATCTGAAAAAAAAAAAAAACTTACTAACCCATGGCAGGAGGATGGCTTCTATCCCTGCAGGTCATGCAGGGCATGCAAGGAGGGGCTCACCTATAGGTGTAAAACAGTGCAATCTCATAGCACAGGCAGAACTTTCAAAATTAAGGGGTTCATCACCTGCCGTACCAAATTCGCAGTGTATATGATAACATGTGGCTGTGGACAGCAGTATATAGGGCGTACCACTAGGGCACTGTACAAGAGATTGGGTGAGCATATATGTAATTCAGCTAAATGTTTCCAGAAACATAAACTATCTAAGCATGTAGGAGGAGGTGAAGTTGAAATGTGGGCCGTCATTTGCATCATCCCTGCCTGTTATATATTTTTAGTTTCATCTACGTTTTGTACTTCTCTGCATTTTGTCTATTTAGTTATTTATCTAACTAACTGTACTTGATATGCTTATATGAGCTGATAATAATGTTTAATTTTTAATGAGGTATATGATGATCATGTAATCATGACAAGAATTGTAATGGTGGAATATGCATGTATGATGTAAAGGGCATGTACCCCTGATGAGTTGCTAAGGCAACGAAACGTTGGGCGGAGCCACGGAGTGACGCAGTACGCACGGCGCCGTCGGGACGCGGCTGGAATGTTTGTGCGAGAGGCTTCTGTTTAATTTACCAGCCAGCAGGCCTACGTACGACCTAAGGCAGAATTTTGGAAGAGGTGTACGCCTTGCCATTAGCTAAATACAGGGGGACTCCTGCATTCCCTAGCCCACCATAGCAGCGGCTTCTACACTTGTAAAGGGATTGGCTGTGTGTTACTTTATACTTTTTCATTTTTTAACGCTGGTGTAGTTTTATGAATTTTTTAAATAAATACATACACTTTTACGCTATGTGGAGCGCATTTTTTGCCTACACAGACTCGGGATCACAGACGGATTACCAGTGAGACTGCGGGGTGGCCTATACCCCAGATGCGCAAAGGGGCCAGAGAGCCGCACAATTTGGTGAGTCTTTCCCCGAAGGGGGGGCCTTTTTATATCTATGCTGATGAACACGTGAAGCTGAGCACTTGACCTCTATATTGTAAAGAACTTGACTTGATGGTGCACGCATCTAGGAGGAGCACACCCACAATTACATCTGGTCTATAATAGACATATGTGTGGATTTACTTGTTAAACAACTGGACTCTTGCTCCATATATGAGCGCAGTATCTTGGTGCTTACATATTGCTACCCCAGGCAACAGCAAGCGTTTGCTCCAGACCAACAGATAAACAGACAACAGGAACAGCTCAGATAGGATCCACTACTCTTCCGCAAGAGCGAGTGCGATCCGTACACGGGAACAGAACTGAAAGGGTCCACTGCTCTTCCGCAAGAGCGAGTGCGATCCAAACAGACAAAGCGGTTTTCTGTCAGCCGTCGCCGGCGACAGAACGATCGCAAAGGAAAGACAGAACGTTTTGCTACCGCCAACCGCTGGCGACAGCGCAATCGCGAGAACAAGACACGACAGAATAGGGAGTACAAATATACACAATCCTGACTTCACTAAACAGGAATGCAAGGAGCACTCCCAAAGGGTATCTACTCTAAGCTAGCAAAAATAGCCAACAATGAGCAGAGGGCTGAGACTCCAGGCAAGTTAGCAGGAACAAACCATCATGACCAGCAGGTCATTCTGGGAGGAAATGGCATTTATACTGCAAGCCATCAAAGGAAGCAGCTAAGCAATTTGCATGACAAGTGGATGCAAATTACTTACCAGCAGAGCAACTCTTAAACTTGCAGAGTGAAGACAGGCCTCTTTTCCAGAGACCTGCAGCACTCAGATCTAAAAAATGGTCAAAAAGCTGTCTGCCTGTGCAGACAGCAGAGCAGATCATTACAGTACCCCCCCCCCCCCCCCTTTAGGGACAGCTTCTAGATGTCCCTCAAAACTGATATTTCCAACAAAACAGTGTGACTGAACACTTATGAAGGTCGGGGCAGCCCGACAAGGCCCAATTCCAGAGTCAATCCTCCCGAAACCGAACTCGTCGGAAGCAGAAGCCACCGAAACATGCCCATCAGTACTACAAGCCTCAGTGTAAGACCCATCAGAACTGTGAATGCCAGAGAAGAACCCATCGACACTCTCCGAGCAATACCCACCACCTTCCAGGGATCATCCAAAAATACCAAACCTGCTACAATACATATTCGAAGTGTCCCTTTCAACAGAGAAGCCACTGTTGATCCCATCCAGGATACCAAGAAACATTTCTCTCAGAATCTCCCAGAACACTTTGAAGCTCCGCAGAGATCCCAAGAGGCCAGAACGCTTACCAGGCTCACATGGAGAACTATAAAGAACCCCTATGGAACCTATGACAATTCCGGATTCAGGATTACCAGGACAACCATCAAGATCAGAGCTTTCAGGGACCACTTCTGGGCATACAGGCAGGCAGGCAATATCAGAACATGTCTCCACCAAGGAAGCATCTAAGCATGCTGGTAACCAAGACACACTTGGGCTTTCTGGGTCACAGAGCACATCGGGGTACACTAGCACAAGAGAAACCTCAGGACATGTCGAGGAACTGCCAACCTCAGAGTCCATCATGACAAGACCAAAACCAGGACCGGGCAGAGAATAGAGATGTAGCGAACGGTTCGCCGGCGAACGGTTCCAGGCGAACTTTGGTGGTTCGCGTTCGCCTGGACCAGGCGAACTTTTGCGGAAGTTCGATTCACCCCATAATGCACTATGAGGGTCAACGTTAACCCTCTGCATCACAGTCAGCAGGCACATTGTAGCCATTCAGGCTACACTAAGCCCTGGAGCCACACCCCCCCCCCCCCCTTATATAAGGCAGGCTCGCTGGCCATGACACTCACTCATGTGCCTGCTGCAAATAGACAGACTAGGGAGAGCTGCTGCAGATTTTTTCTCCTAGGGAAATATTAGTTAGGCTCTTGGCTTGCTCCTGGCTGATTGTTATTGCTAAAATAGCACTCCTCAACAGCTCTTTTGAGAGCTAATGTTCTCCTGATGTGGTGTTTTTTTTTTGTGTGTGTGTTGCTCACTGACACTGACATTATACAGCCCTATCTGTTGCAGCTGGACCTTGGTAATTGTTATTACTGTGCCAGCCAGGCCCTGCCTAACTATCTATACTGGGACACCTACCTATGCCTACCTAACAACTGGGGCACCTACTTACCTATACGGGGACACCTACCTACCTACCTATACTAGGGGACCTACCTATGCCTACCTACCTATACTGGGACTCCTACCTATGCCTAGCTAACTACTGAGGCACCTACCTATGCCTACCTACCTATACTGGGTCTCCTACCTATGCCTAGCTAACTACTGAGGCACCTACCTATACTGGGACACCTACCTATGCCTACCTAACTACTGGGGCACCTACCTACCTATACGGGGACACCTACCTACCCACCTATACTAGGGGACCTACCTATGCCTACCTACCTATACTGGGACTCCTACCTATGCCTAGCTAACTACTGGAACACCTAGCTATGCCAACCTACCTATACTGGGACTCCTACCTATGCCTAGCTAACTACTGGAACCCCTACCTATGCCTACCTACCTATACTGGGACACCTACCTATGCCTACCTACCTAAACTGGGACTCCTACCTATGCCTAGCTAACTACTGGGACTCCTACCTATGCCTACCTACCTATACTGGGACTCCTACCTATGCCTAGCTAACTACTGGGACTCCTACCTATGCCTACCTACCTATACTGGGTCTCCTACCTATGCCTAGCTAACTACTGAGGCACCTACCTATGCCTACCTACCTATACTGGGTCTCCTACTTATGCCTAGGTAACTACTGAGGCACCTACCTATGCCTACCTACCTATACTGGGACTCCTACCTATGCCTAGCTAACTACTGGGACTCCTACCTATGTCTACCTACCTATACTGGGACTCCTACCTATGCCTAGCTAACTACTGGGACTCCTACCTATGCCTACCTACCTATACTGAGACTCCTACCTATGCCTACCTACCTATACTGAGACTCCTACCTATGCCTACCTACCTATACTGGGACTCCTACCTATGCTTAGCTAACTACTGGGACTCCTACCTATGCCTACCTATCTATACTGGGTCTCCTACCTATGCCTATCTAACTACTGAGGCACCTACCTATGCCTACCTACCTATACTGGGTCTCCTACCTATGCCTAGCTAACTACTGATGCACCTACCTATGCATACCTACCTATACTGAGACTCCTACCTATGCCTAGCTAACTACTGAGACTCCTACCTATGCCTACCTACCTATACTGGGACTCCTACCTATGCTTAGCTAACTACTGGGACTCCTACCTATGCCTACCTATCTATACTGGGTCTCCTACCTATGCCTAGCTAACTACTGAGGCACCTACCTATGCCTACCTACCTATACTGGGTCTCCTACCTATGCCTAGCTAACTACTGAGGCACCTACCTATGCATACCTACCTATACTGGGACTCCTACCTATGCCTAGCTAACTACTGGGACTCCTACCTATGCCTACCTACCTATACTGGGACTCCTACCTATGCCTAGCTAACTACTGGGACTCCTACCTATGCCTACCTACCTATACTGAGACTCCTACCTATGCCTACCTACCTATACTGAGACTCCTACCTATGCCTACCTACCTATACTGGGACTCCTACCTATGCTTAGCTAACTACTGAGGCACCTCCCTATGCCTAACTACCTATACTAGGACTCCTACCTATGCCTAGCTAACTACTGGGACTCCTACCTATGCCTACCTACCTATACTGGGACTCCTACCTATGCTTAGCTAACTACTGGGACTCCTACTTATGCCTACCTACCTATACTGGGACTCCTACGTATGCCTAGCTAACTACTGGGACTCCTACCTATGCCTACCTACCTGTACTGGGACTCCTACCTATGCCTAGCTAACTACTGGGACACCTACCTATGCCTACCTACCTATACTGGGTCTCCTACCTATGCCTAGCTAACTACTGGGAAACCTACCTATGCCTACCTACCTATACTGGGTCTCCTACCTATGCCTAGCTAACTACTGGGACACCTACCTATGCCTACCTACCTATACGGGTCTCCTACCTATGCCTAGCTAACTACTGAGGCACCTACCTTTGCCTACCTACCTATACTGGGACTCCTACCTATGCCTACCTACATACAAGAAGATAATAAAGGTTGTTGCTTCATTGTGGACAGACCAAATTTGATCAGCTGGACAGTCACTGTTGTTCTGTCATTGAGCTACCACAGCCCGGCGACCATATGGGCTGGAAAACTGCCACGGCCTGCACTGTGGCCATGTTGCGCATCAGTCCAGAATGGCCGTCACTACGCAAACAGCTGTTTGCGGTGCGTTACACAGTGAGTTTGGTGTGTCAGTGTGAAGCAGTACTTTAATTACACTCCCTGATTGATGTATACACATGCAAGATTTTTGAAAGCACTTTAGGCCTGCAATTTAGCATTCAATGTTATTTCTGCCCTTAAAACACTGCTGTGCGTCAAATCCAAATTTTTCCCTGGGATTTTGGGCATGTATCCCACTTTTCCGCGAACCGAACCTTCCGCGAAGGTTCGCGAACGGGGTTCACGAAGGTTCGCGAACCTTCGCGAACTGAAAATCGGAGATTCGTGACATCACTAGCAGTGAATCATCACGAATAGTGGTCACAAGTACTGGTCTTTCAAAAGAAGACTTGGACTCAGGCTTAGAAGTCTCTGTGACTGAAATTGTATCCAACCAGAACTCATCATTGACTACGCATGACTGAAGCTCCACAAGAGCTGCAAAAGTAGTCAGTATAGCAGCAATGCCTACTGAAGTGGGCAATACCTCAGATGGCCCTGCGGGGCAGGAGGCATCTCCTAAAAGTTCTGCACCCTTTGGGAGGAACTCTGAGACATCAAAAATAAACTTCAGGAGCATCATTTCCCAAGTTTTCTGATAAAGAAATCAAGGATTCTGAATTATCCATGTTACAGGGCCGAACATCAAATATATTCTGCGGACAGGGCAGATGTCCCAGAGATGGTTTTACCATACGCTGGGACTGAATTTTATCTTCACGAACAGGATGCACGGGAATATGTAGTGAAACCAACACTGACTCCCTGAGTCTAGTTTCACTGCAGGCAGAATCCTTCATAGCAGTCAAACCAGACTGCAATTCTGAAATGGCAGAAAAACAGATGAAATTAGCTGCAATACCTAGACAAGCCTCTGGGCTCCCTGCAGGAGATTTATTGCAAGGTAATAGTAAGAGTAAGAGTAAGAGTACAGGGTGGAAAGTCAGTACTTTCCTCAGAGCAAGAAAGGGACTCACAAATGTCAGTGCGAGTGGACACCATAGCTTCATCCATGGTACAGGGCAGGCTCACAGAAACACCCACTGGACAAAGCAAAGATCCCTCAGTATCAGATTCCCAAAACCAAAGCGCTGTCTCACCCTTAGACTCGGCTAACAATGTCGAATCCGAGGAGTCAGAACGCAAAATTTGCGAATCCAAGATCGCTTTAGGTTGTGAAACTGACGCTTCCAAAGCGCAAGCCTCCGCAATCTGTGGACCAGACTGCAAAGTGTTCAGGACAGAAACACTGGAACAACTGTCATCTGGCAACGTGCCTTTACAGGTGTTAACAGAGCGAGACATAGATTTATTTGCAGAAGAGGTTGTGACAACAACATGAGAAACTTTATTAGTCATATTAACATTACTCTTGAGGTTGCATGGTTTAGGAATTTTCCCCATAGCAGGATCATAGATGGAATATATTAAAGAATTACTGGGAGAAAAAGTTCTGTTTTTAAATGAGAAGGGATCCCACACATCTTTGACAAAACTGACACATTCATGTTGATCATAATCTGCAGGAATGCCTGAGAAACATTGCATTAGATCACACAGATTCAAACTCCACACAAGCAGGAGAGAATCCCTCAGAATTAACACAGGTGTCAACAACAGTAGTACACCCATTCATTTCAAAACGCACAGTGTCTAAACTCACTTGCTTTACCACAGAAAGGCAGGAACAATCATCTAATGAGGGTGTCACTTTATTGGAGTCAATTGGTTGGTATGTGTGCAATTAATCCAAAATCGTCTACCACACACAAATCACCGGATCCACAAAACATTTGTCATACTCATCAGATTCAATCAAAGTGTACACAGAATCAACATCGACACAAGCATTAAAGGGGAACTTCAGCCTAAACAAACATACTGTCATCAAGTTACATTAGTTATGTTAATTAGAATAGATAGGCAATATAATCTCTTATCCACCCTGTTTTAAAAGAACAGGCAAATGTTTGTGATGCATGGGGGCTGCCATCTTTGTCATGGGGGCAGCCATCTTTTTGGTTGAAAGGAGGAGACAAGGAGCAGTAGACACAGTTCCAACTGTCCTGTGTCCTGATTACCCCTCCCAGCTGCACACGCTAGGCTTCAAATGTCAAATTCAAAATGTAAAAAAAAGAAAAATGCACCAAAACAGCAGAACGAGAACAACAAAATCAGAAATCCCATCATGCTTTGCACAACATCAGGGGAAAAAAGCCCGGGCAGTTTTCTTCTATGCAGCTAAAAATGAGGCTTGTATAAGAGAAACAAAGTTCTGATGCTGTGAAACTGTTAAAGAAACACAAAGCCTTTTCAGTGCTGCTGAGTCGATTTTTAGTCCGGAGGTTCACTTTAAGAATCTCTTCACTTTTTGCGATGTAAAAATCGCAAAACGCCTTCCAATCAATCTCAAACTCCTCAATCAAAGCCCCAATCTCCCACGGAGCAAATGGAGGCTCAAACAACCCTGTATCAAGGTAACACTCATACGGGTTGGAATCAGGAACATGCATAGATTTTTTTACTCCTTTAATATACTGAATAATTCTGCCTATCACCGGATCCACATATGCTTTTGCTTGGGGCAACAAAACCTGAGACTGAGAAGTCTCTCTGGATTTATCACATTCAGTAGCTTTTGATACAGGAACATTAACCTGATTGTCACACTGAATAGTTTTGCATGGAAGGGATAGGACAGCTGACTGATTAGCAGGTACATACTCATCAAGTACAGATGGCAAACAAGGCAGTTTAAACCAATGGGAAAAAATCAATGTAAGGAACTATATATAAGGATTATCATTCCAGGAATGATTTTTCAAAACCTCATACGCCCACGAAAACAGATCCCCCTGCAATAGAACACAGGCCAATTGGAGAGCCCATGTGGACGGATCAGTAATTTGAAAGGTAGGATTCAGAAGAATCTTACACATTCAGACAGGAAGTCCTCTTTGGTTTCAGAGTTAAGTTTTTTAAACCTCTTAAAGGTATAAGAACCATAATTGACAAAATCGTACAAATCGAAAATCCCTCTACACTGGGATTTTCGGTTTGGCTGGTCATACTCTATCGATTGTGGAATATCTCCGTGTTCAGCGCACAAGATGTGTGCCGACACTGCGGAAATCCTCCACAAACGCCTGAATAACAGAACCCAGCTGTGGTGCAATGCACCTGTAGAGGGGAATTCCCACCGGCAGATGGAGCTGTGGAGTGCAGAGGAATAAACCCTCTGCACTGCCACAGACGCCAGATAGGAATTGTACGAGGGGAAGCAATATAGGGCAAGATTGCCCCTAGTGAAAGAGAGTGAGCGCAGTGACAGAATGTATGTATGTCCACTAATCTAGTCACTACCTGGCGACGGTGAACACATAACAGTGA
Source organism: Hyperolius riggenbachi (assembly GCF_040937935.1). NCBI lineage: Eukaryota > Metazoa > Chordata > Amphibia > Anura > Hyperoliidae > Hyperolius > Hyperolius riggenbachi. The sequence continues at coordinate 33,962,185 of NC_090652.1, read as the reverse complement.
AGACCAAGTGGGAAAGCAATCGCAAGAGATGGCGATCGCTAACAGCGACACAAGACTGAGCAAAGACAGAGAATAGACGTAGTAGGAAAGACAAAGCAAACAATAATGATCAGAACGCCAAAGAAAATAACAAACGCGCTATCTAAACGCGGTCGCAGCACGAAAAGCGCAACAGCGACAAAACATGTTAATGGTGCGGTCTCCGGCACGAGAAGCGCAACAGAGACAAAACACGCCAACCCTAACTATCAAATGAACACAGAAAACACAAACAAACATATAACAGAAACGCTTGCAAATCCGTTGCCTCACCCCAGGCAACAGCAAGCGTTTGCTCCAGACCAACAGATAAACAGACAACAGGAACAGGTCAGATAGGATCCACTACTCTTCCGCAAGAGCGAGTGCGATCCGTACATGGGAACAGAACTGAAAGGGTCCACTGCTCTTCCGGAAGAGCGAGTGCGATCCAAACAGACAAAGCGGTTTTCTATCAGCCGCCACCGGTGACAGAACGATCGCAAAGGAAAGACAGAACGTTTCGCTACCGCCATCCGCTGGCGACAGCGCAATCGCGAGAACAAGACACGACAGAATAGTCAGTACAAATATACACAATCCTGACTTCACTAAACAGGAATGCAAGGAGCACTCCCAAAGGGTATCTACTCTAAGCTAGCAAAAATAGCCAACAATGAGCAGAGGGCTGAGACTCCAGGCAAGTTAGCAGGAACAAACCATCATGACCAGCAGGGAATTCTGGGAGGAAATGGCATTTATACTACAAGCCATCAAAGGAAGCAGCTAAGCAATTTGCATGACAAGTGGATGCAAATTCCTCACCAGCAGAGCAACTCTGAAACTAGCAGAGTGAAGACAGGTCTCTTTTCCAGAGACCTGCAGCACTCAAACCTAAAAAATGGTCAAAAAGCTGTCTGCCTGTGCAGACAGCAGAGCAGATCATTACACTCATTTTACTCTGGAAGAAATGTTCCGGTATGTCATATTTGTATGTGTTTATACATTTTTATACACATTTTAATTTTAAGATTTTCATGAAAGTAGCCCTTTAACCACTTCCCTACCACAGGTTTTATTCCCTTCAAAATCTGAGAAATTTTCACATCACGCTCCTCCCATTAATTCACCAATAACTTTACCACTACTCATCACACTGAAATGATCTTTATCTTTTTTTTGCAGAACAAACTAGGCTTTCTTTGGACAGTACTTTTTGCTAAGAATTTTCAGCCATTGTAGTTTAAAAATAAAGTGTGTTATGGTAGAAAATACAGAAACATTTTATTTGCCCATTTGTCCGGGTTATTACAATGTTTAATTTGTGTCTCTAGTGCAATGTATAGCGATAATATTTTATTTGAAAATAAAGGTGTATTTTTTTTCCATTTTGTGTTTTTTTATATTATAACAATAATTGCAAGCCTTTATTTATGAAAGCAACAGTAATATACCCTCATGAAATACATATTAAAAAAGTCCCCAAGGTAACTATTTATGTAGGCTTTTTAAATAATGTCGTTTTTTTTCTATTTTTTTTATAAGTGTTTTATTTTGGTAATTTTGGGGTAGGTTGGAAGGGGTTAAAAAAATTATAATTTATAAAATTTTTCTATGTAAAAATGTATTATGGTGCATTTGGGTGTATTTTATTTAATCAGGGGACTGTCACGATCTGCTCTGCTGGCCTTGTTTCCCTGGACATTTGGATAGCTTCTTATGCAGCTTGCATAATGCAAGTCCGGGGGAAACAGGCCTTTTTCTGTCAGCTCGCTGCTGTGGATGAATTTGCATCCACTTGTCATGCAAATTGCTTGCTGGCTTCCTTGGAGGGTTTTGAGTATAAATGTCACTTCCTCCCAGAATTCCTTGCTCGTCATCAGGTTACTGTTTGTTAGTCTACCTTGAGCCTCAGTCTGTTTGGATCATATTCTCGACATTCTAGTGAAGTTAATATTGAGGATTGCATTCGGCATTCTTATTAGTGTGCTAGTATTGTACATTATTTGTATTGCCTATTCTGTCTTGTCTTGTCCTTGCGATTGCACTGTCGCCAGCGGTTGGCGATAGTGAATCGTTCTGTCCAGAACATAGATCGCATTCGCCCTAGCGTTAGAGGCGGTGGATCTTTCTAGTCTGAATCTTGGAGTATAACCTCGGCTACGGTTGCTACTGGTTACTCCTTATGTCTGTCTTGTTGTTCGGATCACACTCGCTCTTGCGGAAGAGCAGTGGATCCTTTCTGAACTGTTCCTGTTGTGTGTTTGTCTGTCAGTCTGGAGCAAACACTTGCTGTTGCCTGAGGTAAGGCAACCGATTAGCAAGCGTTTCTGTTATTTGTTTGTGTTTTCTGTGTTCATTTGTTAGTCAGGGTTAGCGCGTTTTGTCTCTGTTGCGCTTATCGTGCGGAGATTGCGTTCAGCTAGTGCATTTGTTATTTTCTTTGGCGTTCTGATTGTAATTGTTTGCTGTGTCTTTCTTACTACACCTATGTTCTGTCTTTACTCAGTCTTGTGTCTCTGTTACAATCGCCTCTCCTACGATCGGTGTTCTCAGTCTGGCCGGTTCTGATGTGAAGTGTCTGCCATCACTGGGCGGTGACTAGATTGGTAGACATTCACATAGTCTCTTTCTGTTCCAGTTCTCTTCTGTCTTGCTGTCTTGTTTCTGTTTGCTCTGTTCTGTCTCAAGTCGTGCAATTCCATCTGACATCTGTGGATGTGCAGAGACTTTGTTTCTCTGTGCTCCACAGCACCACCTGCTGGTTGGAATTCCTCTCCACATATATATACATCTATCTACTGGGTACTCTGCTTCCGTGATTGTGGAGATTCTCCTCTGCTCAGCACACACGGCGTGCACTGACTATGGAAATCTACCCCAGATCATTACAGTAGGCCTGCAATTGAACATTCAATGAGATTTATGACCTTAAAACACTGCTATGTGTAAAATCCAGATTTTTTTTTCCCTCCAGGTATTAGTCCCCTTGAAACATCTTTTCCATCACTTTTGAGGCCAGGATATTTTTTTCTAATTTTCCAAGTTCGCCTCTACATTAAAGTCTATTGCGGTTCGCGAAAGTTCACGCGAACCGAATTTTCACGGTAGGTTCACGAACCTATAATCAGAGGTTCGGGCCATCTCTAATGCTTATGCGCTTTGAGTCCTACAGGAGAAAAGCGCTTTACAAATGTTATTTGTTGTTGTGGTTGTTGTAAATCCTTTTGCAAATATAGAATTTGCAATCATTACTTACTGTGGTAAGATATTGCACATCTTACCAGTCCTTACTGTAGAGAAGAAAAAGACATAAGAAAAACAAGAATAACAAAGTTAGACAGTGTCGTTCCACTTAGATAACCATTTACCAGATGTAATTCACCTCAGAGTTTGTGGTGGGTTTAATGTTAATGTAAGTTACAGGTGGGATGCCGTTACGGAAGATAAAATCCAGCTCTTTCATCCAGCTCCAGCACTAAAAACAAGAAAAAGTGCTCCACATACTGCATTACTGTTTAACAAATTCAATCCTCCTTGCATCATAGCACACCACCATGTGATATTGTGATCCGCTCGTGTAACGCACACACTGTGCTCTGCCAAATCCACCCCCTCAGGCATATGAGCTCAGTTACTCCACCTCAGAGCCAGGGGGTCTATCGTTTTATGTAAATCACAAGCAGGGATGCCGTCACTGAAAATAACATCCAGCTCTTTATTCCAGCTCCAATACTTATAAAGATAAAGGCATAAAACCAATCATAGTTACATAGTTTGGTTGAAAAAAGACATCCATCCATTAAGTCCAACTAATAAAAATTAAATTAAGAAAAAAAAACCAAAAAAAAACACCATCCTGCACCTGCACATATCTCAGTTGGTCCGGGGGAAGTAAAAAAAATTAGCAAATTAGCCCTAAAAGGGAAAAGTTCCTTCCCGACACCAGATGACAGTCAGATAAATCCCTGGATCAACTCTCCTGGGAATTACCTGATAATTATAACTGTGAATGCCCTTCAATGCAAGGAAAACATCCAAGCCATCTTTAAATGCAGATAGACAGTTTGCCATAACTACTTCCCGATGTAAGATATTCCATATTTTAACCACATAAAAAATAGGCAATCTGCCTATGCTATCTAGGGCTCTCACATGTGTACAAGGTCAGCAAGCCTATAAGCATATGCCCAACGATGCCTGCTAGTGACAATGCGGTGATATGGCTAGTGAGGATGTGGCAAACTGGTGGAATATAAGGATTTTATATTAAAGCCAGCAGATGGGGGGGGGGGGGGGGGGGTATGTCCTCCAGCAGTTCCTCTCTAACTTTCTTCTCATTGATGGCATCTAGAACAGCCAGGGTCAACTTACTTCCATAAGATGTACCATAGAATCTCCTAATAAGATCAGCCACACCTTTTGGATCTGTATCTTGCAGTTGGGGGCTTCTTAATCTTTTGTATTTTACTTTCACATTCCAGGTACTTAGTGTGGTTTTAAATACAGCAAAGCTCTTGTCATCCAGCTTCATAAGAGCCGTTGCTAGGACATCTATTTGTGATGTTGCCATTTCTTCCTTCCTTCTGAGACCAAGTGATGTTGAGGCTTTAATCCAAGGAGATAAGACATCCGATGAATCGGCAGAAAGATATAATTAATGCTGTTAGAACGCCATTCCTCAAGGGCCACATCCATGCCAGTGTTTACGATGGACTAATAAATGGAGAAAAGTGTTCTACTTGATGAACCACATCTTCCCTAATTCAGTTCCATGGATTCGTTTGAGCTGTGGCAAAAAGTTGTGAGGACCTCGGCCCTTGAGGACTGGAGTTCAACATTCTTGTGTTAGGATTTCATTTTATCTGAAAATTGGGTAAAACTGGCATTTCTCTCTAATCATAATGTATTTTGAAAAGACAGTTTATACAAGTTGACATTTAAAGCACTTGTCTATTCATGTTCATCAGCATTCCATGAGATCTATCTCTAGGCAATGCCAGTTGTATGGCCATTGACATGTTGCCATGATTTTCACAAAATATTTCACAAATATATATACTTGTAAAATACATGAGCAAGAGAAATATGAAGAAAATCACAAGAAAAAAAAACACATATGGGCATTCATGTGAAACCACACTGGGCCCAATCCAATTCTTTTTTTCTCCTAAGTTTTCTCCTAGGTGATATTTTCTCAGTATAAATAACCTGCCTTTTTAAGCCACCAGCAAGGTAGAAAATAATTTTAATAATTTTTTACAGCACTTTTCTCCTACTTTTGGCACTTCTTAAAGGTACTTGGCACTTTTTTAAACACAAGATGAAAAATGATTTTCAAGCGAGAAAAAGTTAATTGGATTAAAGACAATAGGCATGCAAAAACGTTTTCAAAAAAGTTCATGAAAATGTATATCTTGAGAAAATCTGTCATATTTTTTCACAAAAAAAGTAAGCAGAGGTGACTGCAGAGAAAATTTGAGCCCATTTGTACTAGTCAGACCACACTTCCTCAGACCTTGACTCTCATTATAATCTCCTAAATTCAGATCTTATTGTGCATGTGAAGCAGTGACTTTCCCACAATTTTACATATTGTTTATAGGAAACTGCATATAGCTAGCAGGTTGGCCCCCACATTCAATAATTTCAGGGAGGTTGAGTAGCAGAGAGGCAATTTTCTCCTTCCAGAACCTCCACAGTTCACCCAAAAACCCCACACTCCATCTCTCAACACCATGCCCCTTTACTGTATTACCCCACCATAGCTATGCCACATTTCATTAGGCAAAACCAGGGATGGAGGGTTGATATCGTAACAGTCAAGGCTCCTCCAGCTGGTTGAAAAGGAAAGGGAGTAAATAGTCCAGTAACTTGGTGGCCCTTTTACAGAAGATGACAGAGCTAAGAGGGAAGGGACCTAAGGAGAACACTTTTCATAGATGGGATTTCAAATATCCAGTCCAGGACAGTTGGATCATATGCTCTTTGGTTTAACCCTATGAAGTAACCCTATGAAGTAAATGCCACCACCTCTCGTCAGTGCCATTGTGTAGAAATTATCTACTATTTTCTTTACAATTTTTACTGGTTCTGCCACAACCAACAATCAGAGGAAACCTCATGTCTGGTTTTCGCCAGATGCAAACATACAGGAAATGTGTAAAAAGACACCGAAACTGCAAATATCACGAACATGTAGAAGAATTCATTCATTCTGTTTTGTGAAAATCCATCTTCTGTGGAAATCTGGAAATGTATTGGTCTTCCTTTGAAGAGATATCATGAGAATATGAAAGGCACATTTTAAAAAAATTAGGAGTAAATAATCAGTAGCTGTGTAATATTCTTACTACCAGTCCATAACGTGTTCTCTGCTCTGTCCGAGCTTCTGCACTTCCTGCTTCCACACACAGGGTCGGACTGGGCCACAGTAGTACAGTTTTTTCCCTCGGTGGGCCTCGCCTCCAGGTCTCTGGTGCCCCCCACCCCCACCCCCACCCCTCATCTGACAGAGCTCCAATCGCTGCCTGCAGCTCAAAAATTCTCCTCTCAGTGCTGTAATCCCGAGCTGTAGGTCCCGATGCAAATTTTACAATGGGGCCCCCCAAGCACTCTATACATAACAATTGATACGACACATCAAAACCTGTCAATGGCATCTACAGTGTCACAGGTGCAAGAAGGGGATGGGAAGGAGTTTGTTAATGATTACAACTATTCAAAGTATCAAGTGATTATTATGAGCACAGGACCAATAGAGAGGTAATACTGTAGGTGAGGGAGGGCCCTTCGGGGCTCCTTTGGCCCAAGGGCCCCGATGCGGTCGCAACCTCTGCAACCCCTATTGCTATGTCCTTGGCTGAGAGGCTGCTGCAGGCTGGCTGTGCTATAGTGGCTCTGTCCCCCATGTGATGCTGGGCTGGGGTGGCAAAGTTCAAAGACTCCAGCGTGATGTGTATCAGTAGAAGCTGTCAGCCAAGGCCAGGGGAGTGAGGTGAGAATTGTGCTGTAATGTGGTGCTAAAGCCTGGCAGCTCACACTGGATTGACCATGCATTGAGAGCAGCCACTAGCCTGAAATAGATGCAGGGAAGCCATCCTGACACAGAGGCTGTCAGTCTTGGGTGTTCTTTGTGACTCAAGCTGCAGCCATAGGCGCACATCACGGGTGTCACCAGAGGGTGGTGGTATGGGGTGCGGGCGCACATCACGGGCGTCATCGGGGGGGGGGGGGGGGGGTAGTGGTGCGGGCGCACATCACGGGTGTCAGCAGGGGGGGGGGATGTGTGGGCCCCAGGTTGAAATTTCTTTGGTGGGCCCCCAGTGTCCCAGTCCGACCCTGTCCACACACACAACCCTTCACATGAATGGCTGAGAAACCACAAGACATCATGAAGATGATACAACTATGCAGGGCTCTGCTGCACCATACTGCTCATTGCTAAGAAGTGCAAAGTTTAGATAGATTTTAAAACATAATTGGAGTTTTCTTTGTTTTTAATATTTCAAAACTGTTATTAATATTAATGATTTTTGATTTATATAGTGCCCTCATCATTTGTGGTGCACTGCAGAGTAAGAAACAAACAAAACATAAAAAGACATACTGTATACAAAGTTTTCCGTGCATATACAGTAACTACAATAGGGTGTTGACACACAGATTCAGAAACACTCACCTTCTTTGTTGGCTGAGTCTGCCAAATAACGGTATCAGAGTTTGCGCTTTTTGCCACAATAATCTGGGCACAGAAGTCATCTGGTGTCAGCAGGAACAGCACTCCAAGCAGATTGGCATCCACAAAGGTCCGTGAGACTGATGAGCTGGGAAAGACCTACTGCCGTCCATCAGAAGGCTACTAATTTAAAACTGTTATAAGAATTTCCTTTTCCTTGTGCCTGCTATTTCTCGATGTACCTTGGCTTATTTTGCATTGTGGCATATTGGCAGAGGGCATAAGGTTATGGGTGTGGGGGGAGGGGTGATTAAGGTTAGCCGTGGGGGGGGGGGGGGGGGGGGTTAAGGTTAGGCATGAGTAGGGGGTGGTTAAGTTTAGCAATGGGAGTGTTTTGGTTAGACGTCCAGTGGGGGTGGTTAAGGTTGGACATTGCTTCAACGTCCGTGCTAACAAACCATCCCGACGCGATTGTGCGCACCCGGAGGGGGAGATTAAGCTGTCATATGACAGCTGGCATCTCCCCTCAGTGATCAGCAGCCATCGCGTATGGCTGCTGATCACGTGATCACTACGATCGCCGGCAGATCGTAGTGATCAATTTGACAGCTGCAGCGGTAGGAAAGAAGAGGGTCCACTCACTTCCCTGCCGTTCCTGTGACGATTGGTGCTCCCCACCACTCTTGCCGGCATCTCTGCTCCTTCTGACGTCAGCACCGTCAGAAGGAGCAGAGATGCCGGCAAGAGTAGTGGGGAGCGCCAATCGTCACAGGAACGGCAGGGAGGTGAGTGGACCCTCTTCTTTCCCCCCTACCTCCGCAGCTGTCATCAAGCCGCGACCCAGAACTGGGCAGCAGTAGGGGTCCGCTGCAGCTCGTCGCTGGAGCCTGGAAGGTGAGTGATTGCCGCTGACAATGGGGGACACCTGGCCACACTGGGGGGAGACAGCCCAGCAAGACCCTGCAGGGATCCAGCTGCCTGACCCCCCAAAAGCCCCCCCCCCCCCTTCTGCAAAAATGCTTGGCCGCCCTGAAGGGGGGTTAGGCGGCCGGTCCTGTAAAGGTTAACAATTTTTGCTTATGTTTTTAATAAAGTACAGTATATACCCCAAAATATATTCACAGCAAGACCTGTATAAATGATTTAGTCAGTGTTTGCTCATTGTCAAATCTTTCCTCTCCCTCATTTACATTTTGACATTTATCACATGGTGATATTTTTACTGCGTCACTGTAAGGAGATGCTGCTTGCTTTTTTGTCAGTTGTAAACAGCTGTTATTTCCCACAATGCAACAAGGCTCCCACAGTGTGATGTCAGTACCTCAGTGCTGTGAGGCGCTGACATCGTGTGTGGGAGGGGTTTGACCACAAAATCAGCCATACAGACCCCCCTGATGATCCGTATGAGAAAAGGAAAATATTTTCTTCTTCTTTACTTCTACTTACATAACAGATGTATTGTGCTATCCACGTAATGATTCCTGTGAATTTTATAAAGGAAAAGCAGAAAATCCTTTTCTAGGCAGTGACCATTTTGCCAAGCTAATGCTGACATCATATCCACCCTGACTCTTGTTTTCCCCCCTCCCTTCTCTTGCTCATTGTGTATTCATTAGCTGCTCTCCTCCCAGAGTCTTCATACACTCCCACTGAGGTGTATACCAGGAACTGCACTCTTTCTTTTTAAATTTACTCCTCCAATAACTGAGTCACCTCAGCCTTGCTTGTAAACATAAGTGAGCGAGTGTGTTTCTGATAAGCAGCTAGGCAGGGAAATAAATGGAAGAGGAGGAATATATTATAGATAAAAAAACTCTCAGCATTCAACTGAATGGTAATGGCTATTAAAGGGCCAGTGCTCCTAAAGTATGTGATAACTCCAAATCATAACAGCAGAAAAGGTTTTGGAAGTTTTGAATGCAGGATTAGCGTCTTCATCACTTAATACACTCAGACCAGTTGCTGTTGAAATTAGATTTTTATGGTGACCATACTGCTTTAACCAGACCTGGGTCATACATATTGCTGATAGACAGGCCTGGCATGCTGAAGGTTATGAAACCACGAAGACGTAGACCTGACTAAGTGACTAAAGATACATAGAAAAACATTGAATGATGTCTCTAATGATTACAACAGAGATAGCTAAAGGATAATATAGATACAAGTAAGTAGCGATTCCATCAGATGACATCAAGAGATTCCTAATGTTGTCCTCCTCAGCCCTCTCAAAATAGTGAACTTTTTTTGTGAATTACCTTTTCAAAACACAGGTATTTTTGGCATTTTAAACTGATTAGTTAGGTTTTCTACCCTTGTGTAGAGAATGGAGATTCACAGAATATGCACTGTTGGTGAGGTTTGATGATAGGTTTGAGGACCTCTCCATTATAGCATCATGGAACGTGTCTTGGTCTTGCCTTTCCCAAACCATGAGTGATGTAGATGGAGCTGTCTTATCTGGTCTTGTGATGTTGTCTTGCTACGTATTGTAGAATTATTTCTGTGTCTCCTTAGAAAGTGGTTGCCCTGCGATGGTGGTGGTATGGTGGTTGCAATCTTGCCCAGGAGGGAACTCTGTGCATATAAGTATAGTTTTACTTTACTAACATTGTTTTATTATCTGGGGGAACAATCTTTTACAACAATTGAAGAGGCAAGACAGTTATTGTAAAGAGAAGATGAAATTTGTTCAACAGAAGACAAAGGTTTTTATTTTTATTTTTTTGGTTCAATCAAAGCTACTACATTTGGTCCTCTACCAAACTGCATACATTAGAATGAAACTAACATCAAATTTGATTCAACAAAAAAATATTAGCACTCGTTCACACGTAAAAAGTAAAAAACGCCAGCGTTTTGTTCTGGTGATTTTACCACGATTAGCATGGTACAAATCACTGTACGCTTCCACGATTCAGAGCAATTGCGATCAGCACTGTATAAGCAGTGTACCGCGATCGCTTCAGAATCATGGCAAAAATGTTCCAGGTAACGCGTTTTGCGATTGGGGCTAACTACAAAATGCCCGTGATCGGCGCCATTCATTGCAGTGAGATCACTGGCATAGGTTAGAGTAGCACTAGTGTAAATGGGCCCTTAGTATCTCACTAGCCATGTCTAATTAAAACTCTGGAATAGGGATGGTCAATTAGAAGCAACTCATTTCAAGTTGATGCAGGATTATGCACATTTTGCATGCAAATGTATGCAACTTGAAAATGGACCAATCAAATTGAACCTCAGCAGGATTTGGTTGGATCGTGTTCAAGTGCATACATTTGCATACAAAATGTACATAATGGGCGGACCACTGCTCCCACATTGCCCCACAGCAAACACCAGAAGGGTATGTCTTTCTTCCATACATATGTAATGCCTATGGATTTGTCTGCAGAATTAGCAATATAGACATAATAAAGGACAGCTTCTGCTTAACCTTCAGTTGTAGTGCCGGATGAATTTATCTCTTCACCCTATATATACGTTTGATGTTACCTTCAGCATCTAGAGCACACAGAATGTGAATACCCTGAATACCTGGACCCACATTGATCCCTCCAGAGAATCGTCCCCATATAGACCCCACGACCGCAGTGCCAGTCTCTTTTCTCTCCTTTTCATTTGAAAATGTACATAATGCTGCATCAACTCAACATTATTTGCATCTCATTTACCATCCCTACTCTGGAATGTTATTTCATTTCTAGAAAGTACACAAGTTTCTATGACATCATCAGAAGATGTTCAGTGCTTATGACATAAAGGAAGGAGGAAAAGGCTACGGTAATGTAAGTTAAGAAGTACCTTCCGCTGGGCTTGTCATTTCATCAATGAGATCTTTGAGGTCACCTGAAAATTTAGTACACGTTATAAAGCAATTTTACAGCTTCATATATACTATTTCATATCAATAACATAAAAAATAAATACATTGAACAAGAGTTATTTATCTTGAGTGGTAGGAAGGGTGGAGTGACTTCCTATCCATGCACTCCTGAGGACAGCAGGAAGGAGGGAGGGTAAGTTGTGCCACAAGTACTGTGGTAAGCGACAGATTATTTCGCTAATGTTGGGGTAGGTCGCTGGCTTAACAACATTAATTCTCAATAGTCTCAGATACAATCCGGCTTTTATGCTCCTCCTTTGTTTGCATATTTTTGGATCTACTACATTTTCTTTTGTTATAAGCACTCTGACTTCCACTTGTAATATTTGTGGTTATTGGTCAGTTCTATGACACTTACACTGATGTTAAAGTGGTCTGAAAGTCAGCATTTTTACTTTGCTCTAAAAGATTCCTTACAGCTTTAAAGCTACTATCGCAGAAAAAAAAATTGTAGCAGAACATCACTGAAATGGTTAAACACAGCACCTTGTCCAGCTATGCAAAGGCTGTTTAGCTTCAAATCCGCATCCAGACTGGAGATCATATTTGTTTACATTCCAATGTTGATACATTTGTGTGCAACAAGTAAAAAACACTCTTTGAGAAGCTGTCTCTGCTTCAGGCACACACACAGTTCAGCACAGCTCATTAGAAGATTTTAAAGAAAACCTGTAACTAAAAAAAGTTCCCCTGGGGGGTACTCACCTCTGGTGGGGGAAGCCTCCGGATCCTATTGAGGCTTCCTCTATCCTCCTGTGTCCCACGGCGGTCTCGCTGTGCCCCTCCAAACAGCGGGGATGTAAATATTTACCTTCCCGTCTACAGTGCAGGCACAGTATCCTCTCTCCGCTCGAAGATAGGCGGAAATAGCTGATTGCTGTTGGTCCGCTCTACTGCGCAGGCGCAAGTCTCCTGCACCTGTGTAGTAGAGCGGACTCAACAGAGATCGGCTATTTCCGCCTATCTCCAAGCTTAGAGCTGCAACAGCGCCCCCGCTGGAGCCAGCAAAGGTAAATATATCAAGCCTTGTCAGGCTTGTCGAGCCAGGATTGCGGGACGCTTCGGGGGAGCCAGCACTGGATTGCCTGCAGCTACAGGGATGAGGGAAGCCTCATTCGGACCCTGAGGTTTCCCCCTCCCGAGGTAAGTACTCCCCAGGGGACTTTTTTTTTTATTACAGAGACTCTTTAATATATATATATATATATATATACATATATATATATATATATATATATATATATATATATATATATATATATATATATATATATATATATATCAGAATAAAATGCAATAGCAGCTTTCAGGACGAGGTAAACTACACTTTGGAAACTTGTAATTTGTAGACAAACAATATTACTTGTGCACAAAAGCAAATGTTATAACTGGGATATAAAAAGTAGAAAAACACGTTTTTATTGAATGTTATCCCAGAGTTCCAGACCACTTTAATCACTTTACCCCCCGCGGTATGAATTTCTCCGTCCCTTTTTCCCCCCCTAAAACACCAAGGGATGGAGAAATCCGTACCTCTCGCGCTACCGCCGCTGTCCACGCTCTTGCCCCGCTCGTGCGCGCGCTCCCGCCACTCGTGCATGCCGCCGCCCGCTCGCCCAGAGATCAATGAACGGGAAAATCCATTCCTGTTCGTTGATCTAAGCCCCCGCAATGATCTGCTGCTTCTATGAGAAACAGCGCGATCATTGTGATTTTCCCAGCCTCGTACTACTTCCTGTTCCCTTCCTACAGGTCGCATGACAACAAACTCACTGTGGCCATCTTGTGGCCAAATAGTAAAACTACACCCTAAAGCATTTTACATATACAAATACATTAGTTTTACACAATAAATTAACTCATTACCTCCCACACTTCCCAATTTATTTATGTATTGTAATAAAAAAAAATACAATTAAAAAAAACATAAATAGTTACCTTAGGGACTGAACTTTTTAAATATTTATGTCAAGAGGGTATAACACTGTTACTTTATAAACTACGGGCTTGTAATTAGGGATGGATGCAAAACTGAAAAAAATGCACCTTTTTTTCCAAATAAAATATTAGCACCAAACATTGTGATAGGGACATAATTTAAACAGTTTTATAACCAAGACAAATGGGCAAATACATTTCATGGGTTTTAATTACAGTAGCATGCATTATTTAAAAACTATAATGGCCGAAAACTGAAAAATAATTTTTTCCCACATTTTTTCCTATTTTCCCATTAAAACACATTTAGAATAAAATAATTATTGGCATAATGTCCCACCTAAAGAAAGCCTAATTGGTGGCGAAAAAAACAAGATATAGTTCATTTCATTGCGATAAGTAATAATAAAGTTATAGACGAATGAATGGAAGGAGCGCTGAAAGATGAAAATTGTTCTGGTGTTCAAGGGGTAAAACCCCTCAGTGGTGAAGTGGTTAATGGGTCAAATTGTATTCCCTTATGATGTGCTATATATGTCTTTTATATATATATATATAGGTCCTCTTTGTTTGGACTGTTCATTGTATTTTTGCATTGTAATGTTTACTCTCAATAAAACCTTTTGTTTAAAGAAAAAAAAATGTTGGGGTCAGGGATGGGGAGGAGTGTGTAAAAAGGCAGGTTGTGAATTACCGCTGTATTTACGGGAGACAAACTGATGGTGGCATCATTGTTACGCTGGCCACAGCTGTCAGTAGGGATGAGCTTTTGCATTCTGTGGCTTTCCGGTTTCCGCCACAGAAAACAAATATCCGATCGGAAACCGGAATTCTGCGGAAATACTGCATTACCAAGATTAGGAAATTTTAGGCCAATCACAAGACTCAAAAGCTTTGAACCAACCAGATAATAAGTATTGTAACATGAACATCGAATTAGCATGTCATTTTCAGGCCAATCAGAAGACTCAGAAGTATTAGACCAAGCAAAGAATGCAGGTTGCCGATCGGAAATGGGGATTCATAGTAGCGCACAAACTTGTGGATTAGTCAAAAAAATATATATATTTTAACAATTAATTAATTTTTTTGTGCTCGTCTCCTGGCGGTCTCAAAACACCAGAGCTGCAGCCACCAGGGTGCACTCAGGAGCCAGGAGCAGCGGTAGGGTAGTCTTGCCCAAGATCTCCTACTGAATAGGTGCTGGCTTACTGAACTGGAATAGCCAAGATTTGGACCCTGGTCTCCTGTGTCAGAGGCCCTTAAAGAGGAACGCCAGTGAAAATAATGTAATAAAAATAATAAAAAAGTGCTTGATTTTTACAATAATTATGTATAAATGATTTAGTCAGTGTTTCCTCTTCCTGATTTACATTCTGACATTGATCACATGGTGACATTTTTAATGCTGGCAGGTGATGTCACTGGAAGGAGATGCTGCTTGCATTTTTGGCAGTTGGAACTAGCTGTTATTTCCCACAATGCATCAACAGTGTGATGTCAGGACCGCAGTGCTGTGAGGCGCTGACATCACACTGTGGGAGGGGTTTCACCACAAAATCAGCCATACAGAGCCCCCTGATGATCTGTTTGTGAAAAAGGAAAAGATTTCTCACGGGAAACAGGGTATCAGCTACTGATTAGGATGAAGTTCAATTCTTGGTTATGGCTTCTCTTTAACCAGTACACTATCCAGCTACTCCTTATTCATTCAATTAATGAAATTGTATTAACAAAATAACATTCTGCAGAAATAGGTAATTGGGAAATACATCAGAAATACACTTCC
Organism: Hyperolius riggenbachi; assembly: GCF_040937935.1. Lineage (NCBI taxonomy): Eukaryota > Metazoa > Chordata > Amphibia > Anura > Hyperoliidae > Hyperolius > Hyperolius riggenbachi. Next base: position 33,946,873 of record NC_090652.1, on the reverse strand, counting down.
CAGAAAGTGAAATTCCATTGGAATCGGAAATTGGCATTTCTGACCATCCCTAATCTCCCTCCACCCACTTCTTATTGGGTGGGGAGGTATGGGGAAGATGGAGATGTGCTGGCCACACTTATTATGGGGCAGGAGGAAAAGAGATGTGGTGCCCATACATGCGTAAAGCACTAATATGATATGCAGTGCTGTACAATAGATAGGGGAGACATTAGGGATGCAGAATGGATGCAGAAAAGCTGACTCCAATGAATGCCTATGGGCCTGTTTCCACTAAACGTGAATTTTCTGATGCAAATTTTCCCATAGGCATTCATTAGAGTCAACTTTTTGACACGCCTCCTCGAGAAAGCCCGAAGTGAGCTGGCGAAACATGTCAGGTTTGCACGGCGTGTATGTTTGATTCACGTGGAGTCTAACTAACCCCCCCTCTTCTGCCTCCGCTATACCCAGCCTGCACCATCTGACAACCACTGCCTTTCGCAGGGGACGCATCGCATCTCTGTCAAACTTTTGCTGGAGCATCTCTGTGATGACGGACACTTTGTGGTCTATGAGCACAAGCCATAACATACCAGTTTGGACATTAATGGACCTTCCATCATGGAATCATCTGTGATCTTTACAGACTCCACCTAACGGGACACCTTGGACTTTGCTATGCTGGTAACGCTGTGGAATCAGTAGAGTAGGCAGTTATATGTGTGACTCAACAGTGACATGCTTTATGCCACTTCTGTCAAGGCTTGCAATCTATGAACTGGTTATTGCTCTACTGTGTACGGTTCTTCAGCTGTGAGTCTAAAATGTGTGTCCCTGCTTTACATTGCTTAAAGGAACTATGCATTGCTTCTGCCTTTTTACTCTGATGGATTAGCTGGAGGTGTGACTACAACAGTTATATGGACATTCTGTGTTTTTTGGTGAACACCTAAATAATGAGCTCTGTCCCTGTATGCAAGTGTGAATGAATGCGGGGGAGAGAGGGGATCTAAAGAGGGTTGGTCGACCATCCTGTGGGTCAACATTTTTAGGATTTGTTATATTTAGCATTTATTAAAATGTGTATTTTTTATAATATAGTGATTCTGCTGATTCATTGGAGTGTACTTCCCCTCCCATTTATCCTTAAAGTGTTTGTTTTCATTCATTGGAGTCAGTTTTTCTGCAACCATTCTGCATCAAATCTGCGTGTAGTGGAAACAGGCATTAAGGAGTCGGCAGGCCGCCACTGACGACCCTGCCGCTGACTCACAGTTGTTGCCATCCCTGCCGCTGACTCACATGCGTACAGGGCGGCAGGCGGTGGACGTGTCTCAGTGCGCACTTCGTCTACACAAACAGTAGCCAAGTGTCTCCCTGTTTGTCAGCTGATCAGCTGACACGCCGAGCTCCGATTGCTCAGGCCTTGTATTTGAATCTGGTGAGCGCTTCAGTCTGTGTGTCTGTGATAGCCTATGCTGGCCTTGTTGCTGAGATTGCGCTCACACGAAGTACTTGTCTTGCTAAGGACTTGTGCCTGTCTCTTGACTAAGCTTTTTCTAGATTGGATACGCATTACTGAACCGGCTTGCACCTGACCACGCTTCTGTATTGGATACCTTGTTACTGACCCGACTTGTTGAAAAGATGCGCATGAACGCTGCCTGCATTGACCCTGGCCTGATTGACCTTGCATCTGTCTAGTGATTACTTCAGCCATTCCCTTTTACCTTGTCTTCATCTGGATTGCCTCAGCCTGCAGGCCTCAGGTGACTATTCAGTATAGTGGATAATATTGCATTGCTGTGTTTGGTGATTGCTGTCTGCCAGTTTGTATGCTACATCTACCTGCAGAGTATTGTAGTTTGTATTAGGCAGGAGCTTTCACAGGTGTTAAAGCTGGGTTATATGGTTAAGCTGGGTTATATGGGGAAGGAGGGTTCAGGCCACATTTGTTATGAGGGAAGGAGGGTTCTGGCCACATTAGTTATGGGGAAGGAGGGTTCAGGCCACATTTGTTATGAGGGAAGGAAGGTTCTGGCCACATTAGTTATGGGGAAGGAGGGTTCAGGCCACATATGTTATGAGAGAAGGAAGGTTTTGGCCACATTTGTTATAAGGGAAGGAAGGTTCTGGCCACATCTGTTATGAGGGATGGAGGGTTCAGGCCACATTTGTTATGGGGGAAGGAGGGTTCTGGCCACATTTGTTATGGGGGAAGGAGGGTTCTGGCCACATTAGTTATGGGGGAAGGAGGGTTCTGGCCACATTTGTTATGGGGGAAGGAGGGTTCTGGCCACATTAGTTATGGGGGAAGGAGGGTTCTGGCCACACTTTTTGTAGTGGAGGTATGCTGGTTATACTTATTAAGTAAGGGGGGATTGTGGCCATGATATGAGTTGGAAAGGGGGAGGGGGATTAAGGTGGCCATATTTGTTATGGGAGGGAAGAATGTTGGCCCCTCCTATGTGGGGGGATTCGATTACTGCATCTGTATGGCTCTGATGGTTGCAGTAGAAGGAAGGAGTGGAAACAATGTTTCACCAAAGGGCACCATCATTTATAGCTACGCCCCTGTCTCAGAAGAAAATGCAAATCAAATCTGCGGGGAACATACTACCTTTTGTCAGCTCTCCCTTCCACAACTGCTTCCGTTTGTCCTTTAGTGACAGACAAATCTTTTCTGCACTTCCGGCTACGGTGATTTCCACGAAGGAGCTCTGTGAGATGTCTCTATTGGGTTTAAAGTTCAGAACCTAAGAAACATACAGAATCCATTTACTTCATTATGTCACCTTATCTGTCATTTAAAGAGACATTAAAGCGGAAAAAATGATGATATAATGGACTAGATTGGGTAGTATGGATAATTACTAGAACATTAGATGCAAAGAAAATATTCTCATATTTTTATTTTTTGTTATATAGTTTTTTTATAACATTGCATCATTCTCTAATATTTGCAGTTTACACATCAGCATTCTAAGTGATTTTACATAGTAGGCTGTGAAATTTTGACCTGTCCTCTGCAGAAGAAAAAACAATACAGTAACTAACACTTAAGATAATGGGCCTGATTCACAAAGCGGTGCAAACTATTTAGCACGGGTGTGCTAAATAGTTAGCATGTGAAGTCCATTCGCGGACCTTTGCGCATGCAAAGTGCCGCGATTCGCGCTAATCGCGGCAAATTGTGCGTGCAAAAGTCCGTGATCTCATGAATCGCGACACTTTGCGCGTGCAAAAGTCCGCGAACGGCACTTCATGTGCTAAATAGACAAGGCACCTGGCCCGGATGGCATGCATCCTCGGGTCCTAAGAGAATTAAGTTCAGTTATAGCTAAGCCCCTTTATCTTATCTTTTGTGACTCTCTTGCAACTAGCAGAGTCCCAGTGGATTGGTGTACAGCCCACGTTTTCCCATTATTTAAGAAGGGCAAAAAATCTGATCCAGGAAATTATAGACCTGTAAGCTTAACATCAGTTGTGTGCAAACTATTGAGGGGTTACTAAGAGATACTATACATGACTTCATAGTAGAAAATAATGTTATTTCTCAGCATCAACATGGGTTTACTAAAGACAGGTCCTGTTTGACTAACATGCTCAGCTTTTATGAGGTAGTGAATGCTAATATGGATATTGGGAATGCTGTAGATGTGATATACTTGGACTTTGCAAAGGCCTTCGGCACTGTTCCCCACAGAAGTCTGGTGCAAAAGTTGAGGATGCAAGGACTGGGGAAGAGTTTGTGTGCATGGATAGGGAACTGGCTAATGGACAGAAAACAAAGAGTTGTGGTCAATGGATCGTACTCAAAATGGGAGACTGTTAGCAGTGGGGTCCCACAGGGGTCTATACTGGGTCCAGTGCTCTTCAATTTATTTATTAATGACCTAGTAGATGCAGTAGTGAGCAATGTTGCTATTTTTGCAGATGATACAAAATTGTGCAGAATCATCAACTCTCAGGAAGATAGTGTCATATTGCAACAGGATCTGGATAGGATGGCTATATGGGCACATACATGGCAGATGAAATTCAATGTTGACAAATGTAAAGTCATGCATTTTGGTCGTACCAATGGTCTAGCACCATACAAAATAAATGGGATACAGTTGGGAACATCAAACTTGGAGAAGGACTTAGGAGTACTCATCGACAACAAGTTAAATAATCATACTCAATGCCAAGCCGCTGCAGCTAAAGCGAACAAAATTTTGGGATGCATTAAAAGGGAAATAAAAACTCGAGATGCTAGCATAATATTGCCCCTGTTTAACTCTCTAGTAAGGCCACATCTGGAATATGGAATTCAGTTCTGGGCACCACATTACAAAAAAGATATTGCAGTTTTAGAGCAGGTGCAGAGACGAGCTACAAAATTGATACGTGGGATGGAAGGTCTCGCTTACCAAGAAAGGTTAGATAAACTGGGTTTATTTAGTCTAGAGAAAAGACGCCTTAGAGGAGATCTAATTAACATGTATAAATACATTAGAGGGCAATATAATAGCTTCTGAGAGGAAAGGTAAGGATGTAATATTCATTTGCAGCTACGTCATGTGCTTATTTTAAATAATTTTACTCAGCACAGGTTCCTGTTAAATACACCGACAGCAGAAACATAAATAACGACAGGGCAGTGCAGGCGGTACTGCACTTGGAATTTACCGCCCTGACATGCCCCCTTTCTGCTTCTTGAATACTAGTTTCAGAAAATTTACGGCACAATTACCGCACGCACGATATTGACCTGCGATGTCATTCATGAATACTAACTTCCGCTACATGCTTGCGCTAAATTACCGAACGCTCGATAAAGCATTCGGAAAGCGTTCGGTAACACTTGATGAATCGAGGCCATAGTCTGGATCCAGTGGTTTTTTTTATATGATACTCATTTTTTGTATTAAATTGATAATAAAAATTAATTTTTTTCTTTATTATACTGTTGTTATTGTGCATATACATGAACTTATGTGGGTCTTTATAAACTGTAAAATAAAAAATAACTTAATTGTTCCTTACATGTGTTCAGAGTGTGAGTGATACTATTGAACTTCTGCTACTCTACAAGCCCAGCGTTGCAATTTTACAACATCCTCCCAAAAAGTTACTAAAATGTCAAAATAAAAAAAACACTGATTTAGGCATCACAAGCCTCCTATAACAACATGTGAAAGGTTGAAACATTTTTTTGAAGTTTTTTTCTATATTTGGGTCTCTGGGGGTTAATACAGTGAAAAAAGCAGAAAAAAGTGTGCTGCGATAAATATTGTTAACCAGTGATGCTCGGATACCCCTTTTTATTATTCGAGTTTGGTCGAATTCGAATAGTAAATTATTCGAATTCGGTCGAATATTCGAGTCGAATATTTTTTACTATTCGATTCGACCTCGGACTTCGAGCTCACTATTCGAGTCGGTATTCGAGCTCATTATTCGAGCTGACTATTCAAATTGGCCTTAAATAGCTTCCAACACTTGTTTTGAGGGTAAATGATGCAAGAAACATCTTTTTGTCCAAGTAACAACAGCAAGTGATTATGTGGGGATGTTCCTTTAAAAAAAAAAAAGGTGGAAAGAGAAGAGAAGTTGTGTCCAAAATTCTGTTCAGTAGTGTATATACTTCTTCTTCTTCTTCTTCTTCTTCTTTATCTTCTATATCTTCTTCTTCTTCTTCTTCTATATCTTCTTCTTCTATATCTTCTTCTTCTATATCTTCTTCTTCTTCTTCGTCTTCTTCTATATCTTCTTCTTCTTCTTCTTCTATATCTTCTTCTTCTTCTTCTATATCTTCTTCTTCTTCCTCTTCTTCTTCTATATCTTCTTCTTCTTCTTCTTCTTCTTCTTCTTCTTCTTCTTCTTCTTCTATATCTTCTTCTTCTTCTATATCTTCTTCTTCTTCTATATCTTCTTCTTCTTCTTCTATATCTTCTTCTTCTTCTTCTATATCGTCTTCTTCTTCTTCTTCTTCTTCTTCTTCTTCTTCTATATCTTCTTCTTCTTCTATATCTTCTTCTTCTTCTTCTTCTATATCTTCTTCTTCTTCTTCTTCTTCTTCTATATCTTCTTCTTCTTCTTCTATATCGTCTTCTTCTTCTTCTTCTTCTTCTTCTTCTTCTTCTTCTTCTTCTTCTTCTTCTTCTTCTTCTTCTTCTTCATCTTCTTCATCTTCATCATCTTCTTCTTCATCATCTTCTTCATCTTCTTTTTCATCTTCTTTTTCTTCATCTTCTTCTTCTTCATCTTCTTCTTCTATATCTTCTTTTTCTATATCTTCTTTTTCTATATCCTTTTCTTATTATTATTTTTCTATTTCGTCTTCTTCTTTTTCTATATCTTCTTCTTCTTCTCCTTCTTCTTCTTCTTCTTTTTCTTCTTCTTCTATATCGTCTTCTTCTTCTTCACTTATTTCTCTTTTATATATATTTTTTTAAAGAAATGCAGCTACTTTTGAGCGTAATAAATAGCTGGTGGCGCACGCATGTTGGAAGCGCCATTGTATGTGCTCCCTGGCAGTGGAAACACACAGACAGCAGGAGGTAAATTCAGCAGCAGCAGCAGGAGGAGGAGGATGATTGTGTGGCAGCAGGCAGTCAATGAGGCAGGCAGCGAGACATAATAGGCTGTGTGGTACCTAGCGGTGGTACCAGCAGGGCTGTGGAGTCGGTCCAAAAATCCACCGACTCCGACTCCTCAGTTTAGGATTCCACCGACTCCGACTCCACGACTCCGACTCCTCTAATTTGCATATTACAATTTTGTTGATTAAAAGTATGTAACATGAAATTCGTCTCTTAACTGCCAACGCTTAGGAATTTTACAAGACAACTGAAGTGAGAAGGATATGTAGACTACTATATTTATTCCCTTTAGACTAAAACTAGTCCTTGGTAAGAGTACTTGTAAAAGGTACAAACCGGAACAAAGAACATCTATCAGGCCCTAGGCAATGTAAGTGTGGGTACATGTAAGAATGATGTGCAGGTACTCTGCAGGGGAATGAGGAGATTGTAAACAGACAACACCTCTGTGTTCAATGTGCACAGCATTCTCAGTAGATTCCCTGTAGCTCTGTGGGGAGTGCATATGTAGAGTATAGTACTACTGTGTAACAAAGTAAACCTGAGACAGATGAAATTAAAGTTTTATACATACCTGGGGCTTCCTCCAGCTGCCTTCAGGATAATCAGTCCCTCGTTGTCCTCCTCCACCACCTGGATCTTCTGCTATGAGTCCAGGTACTTGAGCAAGTCAGGCGTAGTGCGCATGCACACACTCCGCCGCCAGGAGCATACTACACCTGTGCAGCACTATTGCGCAGGTGCAGAATGCTCCTGGCTGTGGGAGCGGCATGCGGCCGGACAGCGCTGACTGGCTGAATTACCAGGACTCATAGCAGAAGATCCGGGTGGTGGAGGACAGCGAGGCACTGATTAGCCTGAAGGGGGCTGGAGGAAGCCCCAGGTATGTATAAAACTTTACTTTTCATCCGTCTCAGTTACCCTTTAATTTGTAGTCACCAAACCAAATTTTAATAACACATCAAATTATTTGATTTCATCAGCAAAGGGAGTGCATACATTTGCATAAATCAGCATCAATGCAGAATTATTTCCATCTCGTTGACCACCTCTATTAGTGACACAGCTACACATCAGGCTTTATTCTTACAGCATAGATGTTATTTAGTATATATAAGAGATTCCTGTGTACACATCATATATACAGTCACAATCAGATATGTATATCTGACCTTAAAAATACGGGGACTGCTTTATTGAAGCAGCACAAGTAACTAATTTTGATTGGTTTGTTTTATTTTTGTGGACTAAGCATAGCTATTACTGTATATATACATTATTTTTAATGACTATTATCTGAGAAATAGAAAATTTTATCATATTTTCTATTTTAATTACAGTTACAAATTCATTAGGAGTCGGAGTCGGTGCATTTTTACCCGACTCCGACTCCAGGCACCCAAAATTGCCCGACTCCACGACTCCGACTCCACGACTCCGACTCCGACTCCACAGCCCTGGGTACCAGGCCGTAAATACACAGCATGAGGTTCCAGACAGCGGTCGTGAAGCCCACATCATGTCCAATACACAACTGGGACAACACAGTTTTCAACCCGGACACCTCTAAAAATAATATCACAAAGTATTAATAAAAAGTATATATATATTTTTTGTTTTTTTAAAGAAATGCAGCTATTTTTGAGCGTAACAAATAGCTGGTGGCGCATGGTGGAAGCGCCATTGTATGTGCTCCCTGGCAGTGGAAACACACAGACAGCAGGAGGTAAATTCAGCAGCAGGAGGAGGAGGATGAGTGTGTGGCAGCAGGCAGTCAATGAGGCAGGCAGCGTGACATAATAGCCCTGGTACCTAGCGGTGATACCAGGGCTGTAAATAAACACAACAGGAGGTCCCAGACAGCGGTCGTGCAGCCCACATCGTGTCCAATACACAACTGGGACAACACAGTTTTCAACCCGGGCAACTCAGAAAAATGAAACCTTTTTTTTTTAATGGTTTTTTTGTTTTGTTTTCACAGCAAATTACACAGATATAGCTATTGTTTGACGTAATAGCTGGTGGCAGAGTGGCAGCAGAAGGTAATTCTGTGTACCCTGGCAGTGGGAAACACAGACAGACAGCAGCAGCAGCAGGAGGAATGGAGGAGTAATGAGAGTAGCTATTGTTGGACGTAATAGCTGGTGGCAGAGTGTCAGCAGAAGGTAATTCTGTGTACCCCGGCAGTGGGAAACACAGACAGACAGCAGCAGCAGCAGGAGGAATGGAGGAGTAATGAGAGTAGCTATTGTTGGATGTAATAGGTGGTGGCAGAGTGGCAGCAGAAGGTAAATCTGTGTACCCTGGCAGTGGGAAACACAGACACACAGCAACAGCAGCAGGAGGAATGGAGGAGTAATGAGAGTAGCTATTGTTGGACGTAATAGCTGGTGGCAGAGTGGCAGCAGAAGGTAAATCTGTGTACCCTGGCAATGGGCAACACAGACAGACAGCAGCAGCAGCAGGAGGAATGGAGGAGTAGTGTGAGTGTGGCAGCAGGTAGGTAGGCAGCGTGACATAATAGCCCTGGTACCTAGAGTTGATATCAGGGCTGTAAATAAACACAACAGGAAGTCCCAGACAGCGGTCGTGCAGCCCACATCGTGTCCAATACACAACTGAGACAACACAGTTTTCAACCCGGGCACCTCAGAAAAATTAAACCTTTTTTTTTTTTTTTAATGGTTTACTTTTTTTTTTTTTTTACAGCAAATTACACAGATATAGCTATTGTTTGACGTAATAGCTGGTGGCAGAGTGGCAGCAGAAGGTAATTCTGTGTACCCTGGCAGTGGGAAACACAGACAGACAGCAGCAGCAGCAGGAGGAATGGAGGAGTAATGAGAGTAGCTATTGTTGGACGTAATAGCTGGTGGCAGAGTGGCAGCAGAAGGTAAATCTGTGTACCCTGGCAGTGGGAAACACAGACAGACAGCAGCAGCAGCAGGAGGAATGGAGGAGTAATGAGAGTAGCTATTGTTGGACGTAATAGCTGGTGGCAGAGTGGCAGCAGAAGGTAAATCTGTGTACCCTGGCAGTGGGCAACACAGACAGACAGCAGCAGCAGCAGGAGGAATGGAGGAGTAGTGTGAGTGTGGCAGCAGGTAGGTAGGCAGCGTGACATAATAGCCCTGGTACCTAGCGGTGATACCAGGGCTGTAAATAAACACAACAGGAGGTCCCAGACAGCGGTCGTGCAGCCCACATCGTGTCCAATACAAAACTGGGACAACACAGTTTTCAACCCGGGCACCTCAGAAAAATTAAACCTTTTTTTTTTTTTTTAATGGTTTACTTTTTTATCATACTTGTTTTTATTTTGCAAATACAAAGAAAAAAGGAACTGGTTTCACAGGTATAACAATCGAGATAGTAGTACAACGGATATGGGGATACAAAGGAGGGACAATTGGGGCCATAGATCGAGTCCTAGAGGTAAATATGGAGGAGTCCCAATCAGTGTCCAACCTTGAAACTTTTGAGGAAACAACAAAATGAATCGGGGGGGAAAGAATCTTGACTCGGAGACAAGGAGTTCCAGTTGGAGGTGTGGCGAGTGTCTGAAGTCCATGAGAGATGGATAACGGGAAGTTTTCAAGCCACTTTCTAAAGAGTGGAGGGAGCATAGGGAGGAGGGGGGAAGGAAGAGATAGTAATACTTTTTTTTTTTTTTACAGCAAATTACACAGATATAGCTATTGTTTGACGTAATAGCTGGTGGCAGAGTGGCAGCAGAAGGTAATTCTGTGTACCCTGGCAGTGGGAAACACAGACAGACAGCAGCAGCAGCAGGAGGAATGGAGGAGTAATGAGAGTAGCTATTGTTGGACGTAATAGCTGGTGGCAGAGTGGCAGCAGAAGGTAAATCTGTGTACCCTGGCAGTGGGAAACACAGACAGACAGCAGCAGCAGCAGGAGGAATGGAGGAGTAGTGTGAGTGTGGCAGCAGGTAGGTAGGCAGCGTGACATAATAGCCCTGGTATCTAGCGTTGATACCAGGGCTGTAAATAAACACAACAGGAGGTCCCAGACAGCGGTCGTGCAGCCCACATCGTGTCCAATACACAACTGAGACAACACAGTTTTCAACCCGGGCACCTCAGAAAAATTAAACCTTTTTTTTTTTTTAATGGTTTACTTTTTTTTTTTTTTTTTACAGCAAATTACACAGATACAGCTATTGTTTGACGTAATAGCTGGTGGCAGAGTGGCAGCAGAAGGTAATTCTGTGTACCCTGGCAGTGGGAAACACAGACAGACAGCAGCAGCAGCAGGAGGAATGGAGGAGTAATGAGAGTAGCTATTGTTGGACGTAATAGCTGGTGGCAGAGTGGCAGCAGAAGGTAAATCTGTGTACCCTGGCAGTGGGAAACACAGACAGACAGCAGCAGCAGCAGGAGGAATGGAGGAGTAATGAGAGTAGCTATTGTTGGACGTAATAGCTGGTGGCAGAGTGGCAGCAGAAGGTAAATCTGTGTACCCTGGCAGTGGGCAACACAGACAGACAGCAGCAGCAGCAGGAGTAATGGAGGAGTAGTGTGAGTGTGGCAGCAGGTAGGTAAGCAGCGTGACATAATAGCCCTGGTACCTAGCGGTGATACCAGGGCTGTAAATAAACACAACAGGAGGTCCCAGACAGCGGTCGTGCAGCCCACATCGTGTCCAATACACAACTGGGACAACACAGTTTTCAACCCGGGCACCTCAGAAAAATTAAACCTTTTTTTTTTTTTTTAATGGTTTACTTTTTTTTTTTTTTATCATACTTGTTTTTATTTTGCAAATACAAAGAAAAAAGGAACTGGTTTCACAGGTATAACAATCGAGATAGTAGTACAACGGATATGGGGATACAAAGGAGGGACAATTGGGGCCATAGATCGAGTCCTAGAGGTAAATATGGAGGAGTCCCAATCAGTGTCCAACCTTGAAACTTTTGAGGAAACAACAAAATGAATCGGGGGGGGGGAAAGAATCTTGACTCGGAGACAAGGAGTTCCAGTTGGAGGTGTGGCGAGTGTCTGAAGTCCATGAGAGATAGATAACGGGAAGTTTTCAAGCCACTTTCTAAAGAGTGGGGGGAGCATAGGGAGGAGGGGGGAGGGAAGAGATAGTAATACTTTTTTTTTTTTTTACAGCAAATTACACAGATATAGCTATTGTTTGACGTAATAGCTGGTGGCAGAGTGGCAGCAGAAGGTAATTCTGTGTACCCTGGCAGTGGGAAACACAGACAGACAGCAGCAGCAGCAGGAGGAATGGAGGAGTAATGAGAGTAGCTATTGTTGGACGTAATAGCTGGTGGCAGAGTGGCAGCAGAAGGTAAATCTGTGTACCCTGGCAGTGGGAAACACAGACAGACAGCAGCAGCAGCAGGAGGAATGGAGGAGTAGTGTGAGTGTGGCAGCAGGTAGGTAGGCAGCGTGACATAATAGCCCTGGTATCTAGCGTTGATACCAGGGCTGTAAGTAAACACAACAGGAGGTCCCAGACAGCGGTCGTGCAGCCCACATCGTGTCCAATACACAACTGAGACAACACAGTTTTCAACCCGGGCACCTCAGAAAAATTAAACCTTTTTTTTTTTTTTTAATGGTTTACTTTTTTTTTTTTTTTTTTACAGCAAATTACACAGATACAGCTATTGTTTGACGTAATAGCTGGTGGCAGAGTGGCAGCAGAAGGTAATTCTGTGTACCCTGGCAGTGGGAAACACAGACAGACAGCAGCAGCAGCAGGAGGAATGGAGGAGTAATGAGAGTAGCTATTGTTGGACGTAATAGCTGGTGGCAGAGTGGCAGCAGAAGGTAAATCTGTGTACCCTGGCAGTGGGAAACACAGACAGACAGCAGCAGCAGCAGGAGGAATGGAGGAGTAATGAGAGTAGCTATTGTTGGACGTAATAGCTGGTGGCAGAGTGGCAGCAGAAGGTAAATCTGTGTACCCTGGCAGTGGGCAACACAGACAGACAGCAGCAGCAGCAGGAGTAATGGAGGAGTAGTGTGAGTGTGGCAGCAGGTAGGTAGGCAGCGTGACATAATAGCCCTGGTACCTAGCGGTGATACCAGGGCTGTAAATAAACACAACAGGAGGTCCCAGACAGCGGTCGTGCAGCCCACATCGTGTCCAATACACAACTGGGACAACACAGTTTTCAACCCGGGCACCTCAGAAAAATTAAACCTTTTTTTTTTTTTTTAATGGTTTACTTTTTTTTTTTTTTTATCATACTTGTTTTTATTTTGCAAATACAAAGAAAAAAGGAACTGGTTTCACAGGTATAACAATCGAGATAGTAGTACAACGGATATGGGGATACAAAGGAGGGACAATTGGGGCCATAGATCGAGTCCTAGAGGTAAATATGGAGGAGTCCCAATCAGTGTCCAACCTTGAAACTTTTGAGGAAACAACAAAATGAATCGGGGGGGAAAGAATCTTGACTCGGAGACAAGGAGTTCCAGTTGGAGGTGTGGCGAGTGTCTGAAGTCCATGAGAGATAGATAACGGGAAGTTTTCAAGCCACTTTCTAAAGAGTGGGGGGAGCATAGGGAGGAGGGGGGAGGGAAGAGATAGTAATACTTTTTTTTTTTTTACAGCAAATTACACAGATATAGCTATTGTTTGACGTAATAGCTGGTGGCAGAGTGGCAGCAGAAGGTAATTCTGTGTACCCTGGCAGTGGGAAACACAGACAGACAGCAGCAGCAGCAGGAGGAATGGAGGAGTAATGAGAGTAGATATTGTTGGACGTAATAGCTGGTGGCAGAGTGGCAGCAGAAGGTAAATCTGTGTACCCTGGCAGTGGGAAACACAGACAGACAGCAGCAGCAGCAGGAGGAATGGAGGAGTAATGAGAGTAGCTATTGTTGGACGTAATAGCTGGTGGCAGAGTGGCAGCAGAAGGTAAATCTGTGTACCCTGGCAGTGGGAAACACAGACAGACAGCAGCAGCAGCAGGAGGAATGGAGGAGTAGTGTGAGTGTGGCAGCAGGTAGGTAGGCAGCGTGACATAATAGCCCTGGTATCTAGCGTTGATACCAGGGCTGTAAATAAACACAACAGGAGGTCCCAGACAGCGGTCGTGCAGCCCACATCGTGTCCAATACACAACTGGGACAACACAGTTTTCAACCCGGGCACCTCAGAAAAATTAAACCTTTTTTTTTTTTTTTTTTTCAAATGGTTTACTTTTTTTTTTTTACAGCAAATTACACAGATATAGCTATTGTTTGAAGTAATAGCTGGTGGCAGAGTGGCAGCAGAAGGTAATTCTGTGTACCCTCACTACCCTGGCAGTGGGAAACACAGACAGACAGCAGCTGCAGCAGGAGGAATGGAGGAGTAGTGTGAGTGTGGCAGCAGGTAGGTAGGCAGCGTGACATAATAGCCCTGGTACCTAGCGTTGATACCAGGGCTGTAAATAAACACAACAGGAGGTCCCAGACAGCGGTCGTGCAGCCCACATCGTGTCCAATACACAACTGGGACAACACAGTTTTCAACCCGGGCACCTCAGAAAAATTAAACCTTTTTTTTTTTTTTTTTTAAAGGTAAATACAGGCAGCAGGGGCAGCTATTGTTTGACGTAATAGCTGGTGGCAGAGCGGCAGCAGAAGGTAAATCTGTGTACCCTGGCAGTGGGAAACACAGACAGACAGACAGCAGAAGGGCAGTACACAGCAGCCCACTGTAGATGTAAAATGTGTGGCTGCAGGCGACGTAATAGTCAAAGTGGACCAGGCCGGCTTAGTGAGCAGGAGCCAGGAGGTGGTAAAGGGTGGTAAGGCACATTAACGATGGTTACATAGTTACATAGTTACATAGTTATTTTGGTTGAAAAAAGACATACGTCCATCGAGTTCAACCAGTACAAAGTACAACTCCAGCCCGTCCCCCACATACCCCTGTTGATCCAGAGGAAGGCGAAAAAACCCCCACAAGGCATGGTCCAATTAGCCCCAAAAGGGAAAAATTCCTTCCTGACTCCAGATGGCAATCAGATAAAATCCCTGGATCAACATCATTAGGCATAACCTAGTAATTGTAGCCATGGATGTCTTTCAACGCAAGGAAAGCATCTAAGCCCCCTTTAAATGCAGGTATAGAGTTTGCCATAACGACTTCCTGTGGCAATGCATTCCACATCTTAATAACTCTTACTGTAAAGAACCCTTTCCTAAATAAATGGCTAAAACGTTTTTCCTCCATGTGCAGCTCATGTCCTCTAGTCCTTTGAGAAGGCCTAGGGACAAAAAGCTCATCCGCCAAGCTATTATATTGCCCTCTGATGGTTCTTCCGGCAGCCAGTTCATGTCCCCCTCTCGCCGACAACAGGGGCCGGGAACTCGCCTTCCACCCACGCCTGGTTCATCTTGAGAAACGTCAGTCTGTCCACAGACTTGTGAGACAGACGTGAGCGTTTCTCGGTGACCACGCCACCAGCTGCACTGAAGCAGCGCTCGGACAGCACGCTGGACGGGGGGCAGGACAGCACTTCCAGGGCGTACTGCTCTAGCTCGCTCCAGATCTCCAGGCGCTTGACCCAATACTCCATGGGATCAACAGGGGCATTGCTGTCAAGCCCGCTGTAGGACCCCATGTAGTCAGCCACCATGCGGGTCAGGCGCTGGCTGTGACCGGAGGAGGATGCTGCTGCATGCACCTCCTCTCTAGTCACTGCTGCCGGAGCCTCTACAGTCCTGTAGAGCTTGTTGCTGAGAGACAGCAGGTCTGTGGGGCGCTTGCTGCTGGATGCAGGCACCTGCTGCTGCCTCTGTGCTGGCTGGACAGTGGGGGTGGAAGGCTGGGGGAAGGCTTCCTCCAAGCGCTCAACAAGGGCCTGCTGCAAGCTCCTTACTTGTTGTGCTGGGTCTCCTCCTGCAGGCGGCAGGAACTGGCTCAACTTCCCCTTGAGGCGTGGGTCCAACATCATGCTGATCCAGATGTCCTCCCTCTGCTTCATCTGGATCACCCTGGGGTCCTTGCGCAGGCACGTCAGCATGTGCGCTGCCATTGGGAAGAGGTCGGCCACGTGTGCTGGCACATCGACGGCAGTGCTGTCCTCATCCTCCTCCTCTGCCTCCTCAGCCTCATCCTCTCTCCACCCCCGCACCAACTCAGCTGCGCTGTGCTGATCCCCCTCACCAGCAGCAAGGTCAGGGACCTCCACCAAGTCCTCCTCCTCCTCCCCCTCAGAGGTGAACTGTGCAGCTGCTTGCCGCTCCTGCTGGTCCAAGGCTGCCGCTCCCTGTTCCAGCAAAGCATCGAGGGCCCTGTTCAGCAGACAAACCAGGGGCACCCACTCGCAGACCATAGCATGGTCTCTGCTCACCATGTTAGTGGCCTGCAGAAAGGGAGCCAGCACTAAGCACACCTGCTGCATGTGCCTCCAGTCGTCATCGGGGACGATGGACGGGATGCTGCTGGTCTTGTCCCTTTTCTGAGCGGTGGAAACAGTGGCCAGGGCAAGGTACTGGTTGACAGCGTGCTTCTGTTCAACCAGACGCTCCAACATCGCCAGGGTGGAGTTCCAGCGAGTTGGAACGTCAAGGATCAGCCGATGGCGTGGCAGCTCCAGCTCCTTTTGCACGTCTTCCAGGCTCGCACAGGCTGCAGCCGAGCGCCGGAAGTGACGCACAATGTTCCTTGCCGTTTCCAGCAGTTCGCCCATCCCCTGGTAGGTGCGCAAGAACTTCTGCACCACCAGGTTCAGCACGTGGGCAAGACAGGGGATGTGGGTCAGGTTTCCCCTGTCAATTGCGGCAACCAGATTGGCCCCATTGTCGGCCACCACCTCTCTGACTCTGAGGCCTCTGGGGGTCAGCCAAATCCTCTCCTGCTCCTGGAGTTTGGCCAACACATGGGTTGCCGTCAGTTTGGTCTTCCCAAGGCTGACCAACTGCAGCAGCGCTTGGCAGTGGCGGGCCTTAACGCTGCTGCTGAGGCAGGGGGTTTGGCCAGGTGTGCCGGAGGATGGCAGAGGATCGGAGGAACCTGCTGCAGTTCCCCTGACCCTGTGGAGTGGCACCACCCACTGTGTTGCTGCTGCTGCTGTGCCCGCTGCTGCTCTCCCATCCTCACCCCCTTCCACCAAGCTGACCCAGTGGACAGTGAAGGACAGGTAGCGGCCTGTCCCGAAGCGGCTGCTCCAGGAGTCCATGGTGACGTGGACCCTTTCACCAACTGCGTGCTCCAGCCCTCGCTCCACATTGGCCATCACAAAGCGGTGCAGTGCAGGAATGGCCTTGCGGGCAAAGAAGTGTCTGCTGGGGAGCTGCCAGTCTGGGGCTGCACAAGCAAGCAGCGCACGCATGTCGCTCCCCTCCTGCACGAATGTGTACAGCAGGAGTTGGGAGCACATGGCCCGTGCCAGCAAGCCGTTCAGCTGCCGCACGCGACGGCTGCTGGGAGGCAGAGCCCTAACCACCCCTGGAAGGACTCGCTCAAAAGGCTCTGGCGTGGCCTTTTGCTAGCACGGGAATCAGCGGACACAGCAGAAGAGGCCACTGAGGACTGGCTGCCAGAACAGGCCTCAGTGTCGCCGGCAGGAGTTGCAGAGGGGGGAGGAGCAGTGCGTTTCCTGCACTCCTGCTGGTGCTGCTGGAGGAGCAGGAGGGCAGGTGGTGCTGTTGCTGCTGCTGCTGCTGAAGGCTGTGCAGTGATGGGTGTGGTGCCACTGCCAGCACCAGATGCCTTCAGCCTCTGGAACTCCTCATGCTGGTGGAAATGTTTAGCAGCAAGGTGGTTGATGAGCGAGGTGGTGCTGAACTTTAAGGGGTCTGCACCTCGGCTCAACTTCCGCTGACAGTGGTTGCAAGTGGCGTACTTGCTGTACACTGTGGGCATTGTGAAAAATCGCCAGATTGGTGACAAGAACAACCCCCTACGGCCTGGAGCTGCTGCTGCCTGTCTCCCTGTGGTGGTTGGGGGGGGGGGGCTTGGGTGCGGCTGGTGGTGGTACTGGCAGATGCTGCTGCTGCTGCTGCTGAGCCTGAGACACCAGCAGGCTGTGGGACCTGCCTACTGCTGCCAATGCTTGCAATGATGCGCCTCCTTGCAAGGCCCACGAGCGCATCCTCCTCCTCCTCCTCAGAGCTGCTGATGATGACATCCCCAGGTGCTGGTGGTGGTGGCACCCAGTCTTTGTCTGTCACCACGTCATCATCATCATCATCATCCTCCCCCTCCTGAAACATGTCCTGCTGGGATGATGACCCCCCAAACTCCTCTCCTGATGCATGGATGGGCTGCTTGACTGTCCCCACAGTCTTGCTGTCCAATCCCTCATCCCCCAAAGTGCCCATCAGCATCTCCTCCTCCAAATCGCCAACAACAGCAGACAATACCCTGATGGTGCCTGGGGTAAAAATACTGCTGAGTGACAGGTCGCCAACTTGTGACGATGAACTGGCCTCCTCCCCAGGCCCTGCTGGGCGGCTGCTGCGAACAGGGGTGGTGGTGAGGGTGGAGGCCTCGGATGCAGAGCTGATGGCAGGCTGCTCATCCTCCGTCATCAGTTGCACCACAGTGGCTGCATCCTTTTCCTCAATGGGACGTTTCCGACCCGGCTGGAGGAAAATAGGAGCAGGTACTACACGCTGCTGCTGCTGCTGTGTCTCTGCAGCGTGAGTTGCAGATGCTCCTGCTGGGCGGCGCCCAAGGCGTCCACGGCCAGTGGCTAGAGGCGGAATGTTAGCCACTGACGCAGCTGCTGCTGCTGCGGAACTGTGCATGGTGGCGCGGCCGCGGCTTGCCACAATGCTGCTCCCTCTCCTCCTGATTCCCTTGCTGCCCTTCCCCTTGCCCAAACCGCGCTGGCTGCCACTTCCAGACATCTTTGATGTTTTGGGCGTAAACAAAAACGTTTTTTAAAAGGGCGGGTGAAAAAGTGGGGTACTTTAATGGAGTGGGTTGGTGGTTGAGGTGACACTAATCACTAAGTGATTAGATCGCTAAGTGATTACTAGTACAGTACTAATACAAAATACAATAATTTAGTAATCAGTAAGTGTGAACAGTGAACAGTGAGTGTGTCCCCTAGTACACTAACTAGAAAATACAATAATCAGTAGTAATCAGATTCAGTAGAAGGAAACAGAGTGTGTGTAGTACACTACAGACAGTGCACGCACACACACACGGAGGAGCTAGCCTATGAACAGTGACTGAGTGTCCCTAGTACAGTAAGTAGTAACAGTAAGTACAACTAGAAATTACAATAATCAGTAGTAATCAGAAGGAAATAGAGTGTGTGTACTGTACAGACAGTGCACACACGCACACACTCAGGAGCTAGCCTATGAACAGTGACTGAGTGTCCCTAGTACAGTAAGTAGTAACAGTAAGTACAACTAGAAATTACAATAATCAGTAGTAATCAGAAGGAAATAGAGTGTGTGTACTGTACAGACAGTGCACGCACACACGCAGGAGCTATAAACGAACAAACAGTGACAGTGAGTGTCCTAGTACAGTTACAGTATACTACAAAATACAATCACTCAGTAGTAAAGGACAGCAGAAACACTGGTATAGATGAGAAATAAACTAACAGAGGACAGGAGGACAGCTGTGCCCACACAGGCAAGGCCCTGAGGCCTAAAGCTGTGTAAGCTTGCCTGCAGCAGCTGGCTGTCTCTATGTAACACACAAGCTACTAACTAAAATACAATGTCTATCTAACTAACAACAATATAGGTGTATATAGGAGGTGTATGTGAGCAAAAACGCTAGGTAGTTGACCACAATAAAGCTCTTGCTAAGCCAAAGCACAAAGGAGCAGATCTCTCTCTGTACAAAGTCAGGCAAGGACGGAAAAACGGAACATGGCGGCCGCTATTTATAGGGTAGGGGCTGGCCAGGGTCCCCCTCTGTGATTGGCTGCCGTCAGAGGGCCTGGGAACCCTCTGATTGGCTCTAAGGACATCAATCTGGGCTATGACGCTATTCGAGCTCGGTATTCAAGCTCGGTATTCGAGCTCGAATAGCGCTGTTTGCTCGAATAGCGCGAATAGTGAATGGGCTATTC
This sequence comes from Hyperolius riggenbachi, assembly GCF_040937935.1. NCBI lineage: Eukaryota > Metazoa > Chordata > Amphibia > Anura > Hyperoliidae > Hyperolius > Hyperolius riggenbachi. The sequence goes on along the minus strand of NC_090652.1, from coordinate 33,927,271 downwards.
GAATTAACTCGAATAGCCCATTCGAATAGCTGCAGCTATTCCAGCTCGGTATTCGAGCTCGAATAGCTGAAAAAAGAGCTCGAATATTCGAGCTACTCGAATATTCGAGCTCTGCTGAGCACCACTGTTGTTAACAACATTAGAACATTAAAGTTTTAAAGGTTTGCAACTTTATAGGTTTCCTCATATTATTTTGTTTGTATTTACAGATTTTACAATATTAAAGATATTATTGTTTCTATGTATCAAAGGGTGCTTCTGCAGAGGGAGTGGTTAGGGTAAATTCTCAAGATGTGGTGTGCATATCCCAAGAGTCTAATCTCAACAAACCAACTCTAAATCTGACTAAATTCCAAAATTTCACAAAAATGTTGACAACAGGTTTCACTTTTGCTTCAAATTTTCATGTCTGTTCATGTCCAGGACCAGCAAATCAGAACCTTACAAGTCTATCATCTGATCACACTGATTACATGCTTCTCCATGAGTTCTCCTAATCAGAGCCATCCCTATTAATGTTCCTCAAGCATGCTCATTAGACATTATTTGCTATTTATGCAAACATTAGAGTGATAAATGTCTACTGAGCATTCTTAAGGGACATAAATGTGAACATTTAAAGACAAATTCTGAAAAATCTAATCAAAAATGTTAAAATTGTAAGAAAAATTTTGAAAAATCTAAGCAAAGATGTTAAAATATTTACAAGATGGAATTTCTCACTGAAAGCATTGGACAGTTATCACTCCTTTATCATTCATTATTAGTTAATCAATATATTTTGCTTGCTCATACACATATCCATATAAGAAGGATAATATTGAGGCGGGAGGATAAAGTCTTAATACGTAGACAGTTACAGTATACTACAAAATACAATCACTCAGTAGTAAAGGACAGCAGAAACACTGGTATAGATGAGAAATAAACTAACACAGTCTGTATGCATGTTGGATTATTATGGCTCTGTACATATTAACAAGCTGACACATCATTGCATTCCAGCGGTTCTGGAGGTGTGTTTAGCTTCTAAGGGTACAATGGTTAATTTGCATATATTCAGCAGTGGTGCCTGGGAGACATCTCGAGCTCACTCTAACCTGAATTATCGCAAATTCTTTCTGTTTTAGGAAAGCAAACTTTTGTTTTTCTTAACATCTTAGTAAGGGGGCTTTTAGGACCATTGTAGTCCCTTACACACCCCAATGAGTTCTGGGTCACCATGAGCTTGCTGGTTAGTCTGTGCCTCTCGGATTTACAAGCCCTACTCCATAGAGCCAAATTAATCCATGCCATGCACTGATGAGGATCAAACAATCCGAAACAGTCTGTATGCATGTTGGATTATTATGGCTCTGTACATATTAACAAGCTGACACATCATTGCATTCCAGCGGTTCTGGAGGTGTGTTTAGCTTCTAAGGGTACAATGGTTAATTTGCATATATTCAGCAGTGGTGCCTGGGAGACATCTCGAGCTCACTCCAACCTGAATTATCGCAAATTCTTTCTGTTTTAGGAAAGCAAACTTTTGTTTTACGTAGACAAGATGAGGTAAAAAGACAGTGGGAACCTAACATTATGGGGGGTGGAGAGGGGGGTGGGGACAGTGTAAAGATTAAGGAGGTTGGTAAAAATTCAAGTAGCCCATTTCATGTAAACAAAATTGGTAAATGTGGTGGTAAAAATATAAAGTGCATAGTAACCAATGCTCGGAGCCTTGCAAATAAAATAGACGAACTAGAGTTCATTCTGAATGACAAAGGCTATGACATTGTGGGAATAACCGAGACATGGATGGATGAAAGCCATGACTGGATAGCTAAGCTAATTTAAAAGGATACAATGTGTTTAGGAAGGATAGAACAGGGAAAAAAAGGTGGAGGGGTTTGTCTCTTTGTTAAGAATTCTCTTACAGCTGTCCTCAACGATGAGATGGAGGAAGATTGCGAAGATGTGGAGTCCGTTTGGGTAAATATTCAGGGTGGAAATAAAAGTTGCCAATTACTTATTGGGGTATGCTACAGGCCAACTCTTATTAATGAAGCTGCAGAACTGCGATTACTACAGCAGATTGAAAAAGCTGCAAGTAAAAATTAGGTCATAATTATAGGCGACTTCAACTTTCCAGACATTGACTGGAATATTGAGGCTACCCATTCTGGTGAAAGCAGCAGATTTCTGGCAGCACTACAGGACAATTACTTGACTCAAATGGTAACTGAACCAACTAGGGGGAATGCGTTACTGGATCTGATAATTTCTAATAGACCAGATAATGTATCAAATGTGCAGGTTCAAGAAAATTTGGGAAATAGTGATCACAACATGATAACGTTTGATCTGGTGACTGATAGGCCACGGGGCAGCGAGACCACTAAAACTATGAATTTTAGAAAAGCAAAGTTCAATCAAATTAGGCAGGCACTAAGTTTGGTGAACTGTGATAATGTACTACAAGGGGAAGACACTGAAGGGAAATGGCAAGCTTTTAAACCTATACTCAATCAATATTGTAGTATGTATATCCCATATGGAAACAAAATATCTAGGAATAAAAAAAGGCCTCTATGGATGAATAGAAAGGTTAAAGATAAAATGAAGAGGAAAAAGAATGCCTATAAGGTCTTAAAACAGGAGGGGACTGAGGCTGCACTAAGCAATTATAAGGAGTGCAATAAAAATTGTAAAAAAGAAATTAGGCAGGCAAAGATTGAAGCTGAAAAACAAATCGCTAGGGATATCAAATCTAACCCAAAAAAGTTTTACAAGTACATTAACTCTAAAAAAAGAAAGGTTGACTGTATAGGACTCCTAAAGGATGAGGGTGGGAACTCAATGGTGGAGGACCAAGGTAAGGCAGAGTTATTAAATGCTTTCTTTGCTTCTGTCTTCACAAAAGAAACAGCACTGTTGAAAATTACAGAGGCGGAAGAGTCTCAATCTTCTAACTGTAATATTAAATACTTAATGCGGGAAGAAGTGAAGGCAAGACTAAATAAATTAAAAATAGACAAGGCACCTGGCCCGGATGGCATGCATCCTCGGGTCCTACGGGAATTAAGTTCAGTTATAGATAACCCTTTATCTTATCTTTTGTGACTCTCTTGCAACTGGCAGAGTCCCAGTGGATTGGCATACAGCCCACGTTTTCCTATTATTTAAGAAGGGCAAAAAATCAGATCCAGGAAATTATAGACCTGTAAGCTTAACATCAGTTGTATGCAAACTATTTGAGGGGTTACTAAGAGATACTATACATGACTTCATAGTAGAAAATAATCTTATTTCTCAGCATCAACATGGGTTTACTAAAGGCAGGTCCTGTTTGACTAACATGCTCAGCTGTTACGAGGTAGTGAATGCTAATATGGATATTGGGAATGCTGTAGATGTGATATACTTGGACTTTGCAAAGGCCTTCGACACTGTTCCCCACAAAAGTCTGGTGCAAAAGTTGAGGATGCAAGGACTGGGGAAGAGTCTGTGTGCATGGATAGGGAACTGGCTAATGGACAGAAAACAAAGAGTTGTGGTCAATGGATTGTACTCAAAATGGGAGACTGTTAGCAGTGGGGTCCCACAGGGGTCTGTTCTGGGTCCAGTGCTCTTCAATTTATTTATTAATGACCTAGTAGATGCAGTAGTGAGCAATGTTGCTATTTTTGCAGATGATACAAAATTGTGCAGAATCATCAACTCTCAGGAAGATAGTGTCATATTGCAACAGGATCTGGATAGAATGGCTATATGGGTACATACATGGCAGATGAAATTCAATGTTGACAAATGTAAAGTCATGCATTTTGAACGTACTAATGGTCTAGCACCATACAAAATAAATGGGATACAATTGGGGACATCAAACTTGGAGAAGGACTTAGGAGTACTCATGGACAACAAGTTAAAAAATCGTACTCAATGCCAAGCAGCTGCAGCTAAAGCTAACAAAATTTTGGGATGCATTAAAAGGGAAATAAAAACTCGAGATGTTAGCATAATATTGCCCCTGTTTAAGTCTCTAGTAAGGCCACATCTGGAATATGGAATTCAGTTCTGGGCACCACATTACAAAAAAGATATTGCAGTTTTAGAGCAACAAAATTGATAAGTGGGATGGAAGGTCTCACTTATCAAGAAAGGTTAGATAAACTGGGTTTATTTAGTCTAGAGAAAAGACGCCTTAGAGGGGATCTAATTAACATGTATAAATACATCAGAGGGCAATATAATAGCTTGGCGGATGAGCTTTTTGTCCCTAGGCCTTCTCAAAGGACTAGAGGACTTGATCTGCGCATGGAGGAAAAACATTTTAGCCATTTATTTAGGAAAGGGTTCTTTACAGTAAGAGTTATTAAGATGTGGAATGCATTGCCACAGGAAGTCGTTATGGCAAACTCTATACCTGCATTTAAAGGGGGCTTAGATGCTTTCCTTGCATTGAAAGACATTGATGGCTACAATTACTAGGTAATGCCTAATGATGTTGATCCAGGGATTTTATCTGATTGCCATCTGGAGTCAGGAAGGAATTTTTCCCTTTTGGGGCTAATTGGACCATGCTTTGTAAGGGTTTTTTCGCCTTCCTCTGGATCAACAGGGATATGTGAGGGAGCAGGCTGGTGTTGCACTTTGTTCTCTGGTTGAACTCGATGGACGTATGTCTTTTTTCAACCAAAATAACTATGTAACTATGTAACTATGTACTCATACAATTATAATACATAGCTTAGCACAGTAACCACAAGGCAAATATACATCACAGCTTGGCATAAATGCTTAGCCGGGAGCCATTTTGTCTCTCAGACGTCATAGGGTCTGCATAGGAGACAATGGATCTTTAGAATACATCTGTCAGATAATATTCAGTACTTAGTTTATAGGTTACAAGTTACCAGCTATACAGAACAGGCTTTACCAATTGACTCATTTTGATGTAGAAATTTAGTCTTTGAAGCACACAACGCAGGTTCCTCTTTTCCGCTCTAATTTAGACTACATCTGCATCAAACCCCTCCCCCCCCAACATGTAACCACATTCTGGGAGTACAGCCAGGAACACTTGCTTTACGTTCCTGACAGCTAAAACAGTATAATGATACTTTCACATATTTGCCATTATCTAACTGATACTCTTTTTTTTTTTAAATACGCAAAGAAAGGAAATAAGCATTGATATATCCATATAATTTTACTATTAGGGTACTATGCTCAGCTCATGGACTGTAAGGCATACAAACTGAGGCTTAGCTAAAGTGCATAGTAAGGCTAAAGACGCCATATTAAGTTGTGTTATTAGGATGTAGGTCATCTCTCTAGCACCTCTGTTTGAAGCCAACCACAAGAACATATTTGTTACTGAATCCTATGTTAAAACCCATTCTAGCATAGTCTGGGCATGATGCCAAAAAACAGTGCACCTGCTGATATTTCCTGGCTACATATTCTGTAGAAAATGAACATTAAGTCATTTTGGAAAATGATGTATAAGATGATCAAAAATTCCCCTACCTGTATTATAATTTTGTGGTTTTTTTGCCCTTTATACGCGAAGGGCAGAATAAAGACTCCGTTCCTACCCACGATACCTATCTCTGTGTATCATTTCATGTGAATGGGACCATGACATGTCATTGCTATTGGATCCAATTATATACTAAGTGTCATTATTAATTCTTAAATTTATTTTATAATAGTGGTTAAGTTACTATACGCTTTCACTCACGAATTCTGACTTTCAACTCAAAAGTTGGAATTCAGAAATTCCGTGAAATTTATGCAATTATCGCTGTTAAAGGGACTCCGAGCAGTGCAGAAACTATGGAAAGATGCATACCATTTTGAAGCTCTTATTCTCCTCTTTCCAACGATTTATAAATCGCCTCCCTATGCCTTTTAGTTTTCACTATTTTTGTGATCGAAATCGCGGCTACTGCGATTTCGATCGCGAGAATAGCAAAATCTTTCCATAGTTTCTGCACTGCTCAGAGTCCCTTTAAATATCTCTGAGTATGATAACATGCTATTGTAAAGTTTTAAAAAATACTACATAGCATTACCGAAGGGAAGATGATAGCCTTTGGATCTTCAACAGTGACTGTGTAGTCAGTGTTCTCATACACATCTCTACTGATATCGGAAGGTTTATCAATCAGTTTGAATCCTGATTGGGCCTTCAGGGTATCCAGTTTCTGGATTGGATGACAGGAACAGAAGATATAAAAGAAAAAAACAAATGAAACAAAAAGTCATCAGAACATACAATAATAAAATAATACAATGCAATAACATTTGTAAAGCACCTTTCTCCCATAGGACTCAAAGTGCATAGATATGTTTCAGATCAATAAATCGTTGCAGGGTGGACCGTGTTACAGAGGAAATAGGCAGGTGTTCATAAATGCCAGATTAAACGGGTGGCTTTTGTGCTGTGATTAAGTAAGGTAGGGAGTCCAAAGTGTAGGGGCAGCATGACAGAAGGCTCTGTCTCCAAAGGTTTTGAGGTGGACTCTGGGAGCAAACAAGTTATTAGAGCATTTTGATCTAAGATTGGAGGGGGTGGGGGGAGTGATGCAGTTGCAACTAGTGTTGATCGAACACCTGGATTTTCGGGTTCGGGTCGGTTCGGCCGAACATCATCCAGATGTTCGGCATATTCGGCCGAACACCGAACCCCATTAAAGTGGGGCCCGCAGAGCTGGAGGGGGTAGCGGGCAGGACGGGGGTATTGGGCAAAGCGGCGGGGAGGGGGGTCTGATCCCCCCTCCCACCCTCACCTGGGTCCCCGACCTCCGCTCCCCTCCAGCTTTAAAAAGTTAAGTAGCATCGGCTACTATTAAGAGGTAACGGGCGGGGATCACTCACCTCTTCTGCTTTCCAGCATGTGCTCCACTGACATCACTTCCTGCAACGCCGTCCACTTACAATACAGTGGGCGGCGTTGCAGGAAGTGACGTCAGTGGAACGCACGCTGGAACGCGGAAGAGGTGAGTGATCCCCGCCCATTACCTCTTAATAGTAGCCGATGCTACTTAACTTATTAAAGCTGGAGGGGAGCGGAGGTCGGGGAACCCAGGTAAGGGGGGGGATCCGACCCCCTTCCCCGCCACTTTGCCCAATACTCCCGTCCTGCCCGCTACCCCTCCAGCTGTTTGGCCGCCCCCCACCCCCACCGCTGTTCGGCCAAGCACCATGAGGTGCTCGGATGGGTTCGAGGAGAACCTGAACACCCCGATATTCGGGGAATAACGAACAGTGGCGAACACTGTTCGATCAACACTAGTTGCAACAAGTCCTTCAGGTATCCAGGGCCCAGATTGTGCAAGGATTTGAATGACAATAAGCCAGTCTTATGTACCACATCTCTGTGGTATCCGGAGACAAGTCCTGCACACCTCACCCCCTTGCTTTGATATAGGGTGGTGTGCCAGAAGAGTGCGATTGGCTCTTTCCTGAATAAGCCAATCTTAAACAGAATTCTCCATTTTATCTGTAGCCAGTGGAGTGAGAGAAAGGGCCGTGTTATGTGGCAATAGCAGAGTTAGCATGTTAAAAGCCTTACAGTGGCATTCTGTACTAATTTCAAGTGTTACAGGTCTTTGTCTGGAAGGCTTGTAGATAGACTCAGATGCTTTGACACTGCTCCTATGAAAGTAGTAGATATCCAAAGTTATTAATCAATGATTTAGATGTAACAAGGTAATAGATTTAGTGCTTTGTTTGAAAACATGTTATACTCAGAACATTAACAGTGGAGCAAGACAAGCAGTCCTCCAAGCCGCTTATGACAAATACAGTGTGTTAATAGGAGTCCAAACATTATGGAGCTTATTGACAGAACTAGGTAACCTTTATGTGCTCAGAGATTGTGTGCTTAGGGGTGGCTGGAAAATGTACCGGTTAAAGTGACACTGAAGAGAGAAAAAATAAAACGTATGATATAATGAATTGTATGTGTAGTACAGATAATTAATAGAACAGTAATGGCAAAGAAAAGAGTTTCATATTTTTATTTTCAGTTATATAGCTGTTTTTCTATAACATTGCATCATTCTGTCATATTTGCAGTTTACAACAAATTACACTCTGAATTTTAAGTGATGAAACAGAGCAGAGCTAATGACCCTTTGAACTTCCTGGCAGAAAAACCTTGACGGACAACTATAGTGTGTGGTATACGGAGGCTGCCATATTTATTTCCCTTTAAGCAATACTAGTTGCCTAGCAGCCCTGCTGGTTTATTTGGCTGCAGTAGTGTCTGACCAGAAAACAAGACCAGACCAGAAACAAGCATGCAGCTAATCTTATCAGATCTGACAATAATGTCAGAAACACATGATCTACTGCATGCTTGTTCAGGGGCTATAGCTAAAAGTATTAGAGGCAGATAATCAGCTGGCTAGCCAGGCAACTGGTTTGCCTAAAAGGAAGGGAATATGGCAGCCTCCAGGGGCATAACTAGAATTCACTGGGCCCCCCTGCAAATCTTTGGATGAGGCCCCCTCCCCCCAGCGGCACACATGGTGTACAGAAAATGCCAGACGAGACAGACGAGTGTGCTCCCAGCCTCAGCTTATTACACTTACTCTGTCCATCTCTGATAGAGCAGAACTGGCTCTGCAGAATTCACCAGCATCACTACAGTACACAGCACTTGGGGAGGGCTAGAGAGGTTGGGGGCTGGACGATGTACACTTGACCCTGCTGCACACTGAATAGGGACTGTCTACAAAACTTTGATTCAAAATTCTTTATCAGTGGCTGAGCAGATGCAGTTATTAGAAAATTGTGCAGAGAACAGAAAGTTTTTTCTCACTATGCCCTTAGTAGTCTCAAGACAGGGAAAAGAAACGTCTCCCCCCAATGGCGCCCACTGCTGTTTCTGGGCCACCCTGCAGCTGCATCCCTTGTAGGGTCTATTGTTACGCCCTTGGCAGCCTCTATATACCTCTCGTTACAGTTGTCCTTTAAACAAACATGAAATAGCGAGAGACAGGTTGAGATAAGTGCTTCAGAAAATAGCATTGCTCTCTAACTAAATTAGTCAGAGAGCTCAGAGAAGCTCTTTTGCATAGACATTAACTGAAGTTTCTTAACACTTCCTGTAGTGAAAACAATATAAGACTCATATCTGTGCTGCTAATGTTTTATTTCTTAGCTGTACGGCACATAACAATCATTATATCATAAACTTATTTTCACTTCAGATTCCCTTTAAAGAAGCCACATTTGACAAAGGAGACCAGAGGTCGGCTCCTGGCTGCAGCCAGTTAACTATTCAGCAAGGAGTGCTTGTCAAGATTCTCTAATGCTCCAGTGGGGTCTGTTGAGCATGTCCTTAGTGGCTGTGGTTCTCAAAAATTGCTCTACAAATTTCGACATTATTATTTTTATAGAGAACACACATAGGCTATCATTCATAAAGCATTTCCGCATGCGGAAATGCTAAAAACAGCTGACTTTACCGACCACTCGGCAAAGTCAGCATTCATAAAGGCTCTTTCCGCATGAAAAAATAACATTCCCGTGCAGAGCGATACATTTCCGCCTTGTGCGGAGTTTTTCTAGATTAATCTAGAAAAAGTAACAAACACATCCATTCATAAACATTAGAGCAAGCGGTATCCGGAAGGAAAATACCGCTTGCTCGACAGTAGCGATAGGCGGGCGGATTACATGTAAATGAATGGGACGGACCTCTCAAGCAGCATCAGGCAGAGGAGCGCACGGAGGGAATCGGGCAGCTTTTATGTTTCCGCATGTCTTCCGCCACGCTACCGCCAGCTTCCTCCAGAAAACCTCGGCACTTGTATCGCAACAGGCAACTTCTTTATGAATGACCACCCAGAAGCCTTAATTACCGGTTGCGGAGAAGAACGGTGTTTTCCCGCACTACCGACAGCCTCTTTATGAATGATACCCATAATGTTTACCAGGCAATCTACGTAGTGCATTACACAAATAGCATCCACCAGTACGTAAGTTGATTGTAAAACAGGCAATTATACTGAAATACACCTGTAAATTATACTAATCTTTTGTGAACATACCTCTATATGTCCCTAAAAAGTACCTAACTTGAGGCAAATTTACCAAAGGTAAGCACAGATGGATGTTCATTCACATATCTCTGCGTATAGTTCACTTCTCTCCACATTTTCCCTCGATTCTCATAATCACTCTTTGAAGAATTTGACTTTTGGCTGGGAAGAGGTAGATTATCGCATTTCAACAAAAGCAAAGTGTAATGATCCGCTCAGCTGTCTGCACAGACAGACAGCTGTTTGACCATTCCTTAAGTCTGAGGGCTGCAGGTCTCTGGAAAAGAGACCTGTCTTTGCTTTGCAAGTTTCAGACCTGCTCTGCTGCTGAGGAATTTGCATACATTCGTTATGCAAACTGCCTACTTGCCTCCTTTGAAGGCTGGCAGTATAAATACCATGTTCTCCCAGAATCCTTTCTGGTCATAGAGGTTTGTTCCTGCTGAACTCACCTGGAGTGTCAGCCATTGCTATCTTAGTGTAGTTAATTCTTGGAGAGTGCATTTTGCACTCTCACTAGTGCAGTCAGGTTTTGTGTTTATCTGTATTGCCTAGTCCTGTCTTGTTTTTCTGTCGCGATTGCGCTGTCGCCAGCGGCGGTTGATAGCGAACCGCTCTGTCTTGTTTGGATCGCACTAGTGGTAGCGGCTGTGGATCCTTCTGATCTGTATTCTTGGAGTGTAAGCTGGAGCAGTGGTTGCTACTGGCTACCTCACCTGTCTGTCATGTCTGTTTGTGCTCATTTGTGTTACTTGTGGCTAGTTAGGGTGGCACGCTTATCACTGGGCGCCTAACGCGCAGTGATCGTGTCTTTAACGCGTTCGCTGTTGCGAATGAGTGCGGTGTTCGCGTTAGCTAGAGTTTGTTATTTTCCTTATGTTTTGATCGTTGTTTATTGCTGTGTCTTTCTTGCTACTCTTGTGCTCTGTCTTGATTCGGTCTTGTGTCACTATTTGGCAATCGCCATTCTTGCGATTGCGTTCCCACTTCGTTTCCGCTGTTGTGTGTTCACCGTCGCTGGGTGGCGACCAGATTGGTGGACACACATACATTCTGTCCCTGTGCTCATTCTCTCTCTTTAGGGGCTATCTTGTCCTGTGTTGCTTCTCTTCGTAGAATTTCCAACTGGCATCTGTGGCAGCGCAGAGGGTTTATTCCTCTGCACTCCACAGCTCCATCTGCCGGTGGGAATTCCCCTCTACTGGTGCTTTGCACCAAAATCTGGGTTCTATCATTTGACAGGCTTGTGGAGGACTTCCGCAGTGTCAGCGCACATCTTGTGCGCTGACCACGAAGATGTCCCACAATTGTTACACAAAGGATCTATCCTAATACAGCACCAAACCTTGGTGGCCCATGATTCAAACGGGAAAGGAGGTGCCGCAGGGAGTGGTGAATTTACATACAAACTATCATTAACCTTCTATACTCAAACACAACAAGCTGGAACTCTATTAATGATTATGGGGCAGCTCTTGGAAAGTCCTGTAAGTGTGCATGGCAGTGAAAATTGCATGGAATGGTCAGGCAGAGATCACTAGAGGGCCGGATGGGGTGGGCAGGTATACAGTAGAGGAAATAATTATTTGACCCCTCACTGATTTTGTAAGTTTGTCCAATGACAAAGAAATGAAAAGTCTCAGAACAGTATCATTTCAATGGTAGGTTTAGTTTAACAGTGGCAGATAGCACATCAAAAGGAAAATCGAAAAAATAACCTTAAATAAAAGATAGCAACTGATTTGCATTTCATTGAGTGAAATACGTTTTTGAACCCCTACCAACCATTAAGAGTTCTGGCTCCCACAGAGTGGTTAGACACTTCTACTCAATTAGTCACCCTCATTAAGGACACCTGTCTTAACTAGTCGCCTGTATAAAAGACACCTGTCCACAGAATCAATCAACCAAGCAGACTCCAAACTCTCCAACATGGGAAAGACCAAAGAGCTGTCCAAGGATGTCAGAGACAAAATTGTAGACCTGCACAAGGCTGGAATGGGCTACAAAACCATTAGCAAAAAGCTGGGAGAGAAGGTGACAACTGTTGGTGCGATTGTTCGAAAATGGAAGGAGCACAAAATGACCATCAATCGACCTCGCTCTGGGGCTCCACGCAAGATCTCACCTCGTGGGGTGTCAATGGTTCCGAGAAAGGTGAAAAAGCATCCTAGAACTACACGGGAGGAGTTAGTGAATGAACTCAAATTAGCAGGGACCACAGTCACCAAGAAAACCATTGGAAACACATTACACCGCAATGGATTAAAATCCTGCAGGGCTCGCAAGGTCCCCTGCTCAAGAAGGCACATGTGCAGGCCCGTCTGAAGTTTGCCAATGAACACCTGAATGATTCTGTGAGTGACTGGGAGAAGGTGCTGTGGTCTGATGAGACCAAAATAGAGCTCTTTGGCATTAACTCAACTCGCTGTGTTTGGAGGAAGAAAAATGCTGCCTATGACCCCCAAAACACCGTCCCCACCGTCAAGCATGGGGGTGGAAACATTTTGCTTTGGGGGTGTTTTTCTGCTAAGGGCAGAGGACAACTTAATCGCATTAACGGGAAAATGGACGGAGCCATGTATGGTGAAATCCTGAACGACAACCTCCTTCCCTCTGCCAGGAAACTGAAAATGGGTCGTGGATGGGTGTTCCAGCACGACAATGACCCAAAACATACAGCAAAGGCAACAAAGGAGTGGCTCAAGAAGAAGCACATTAAGGTCATGGAGTGGCCTAGTCAGTCTCTGGACCTTAATCCAATAGAAAACCTATGGAGGGAGCTCAAGCTCAGAGTTGCACAGAGACAGCCTCGAAACCTTAGGGATTTAGAGATGATCTGCAAAGAGGAGTGGACCAACATTCCTCCTAAAATGTGTGCAAACTTGGTCATCAATTACAAGAAACGTTTGACCTCTGTGCTTGCAAACAAGGGTTTTTCCACTAAGTATTAAGTCTTTTATTGTTAGAGGGTTCAAAAACGTATTTCACTCAATGAAATGCAAATCAGTTGCTATCTTTTATTTAAGGTTATTTTTTCGATTTTCCTTTTGATGTGCTATCTGCCACTGTTAAAATAAACCTACCATTGAAATTATACTGTTCTGAGACTTTTCATTTCTTTGTCATTGGACAAACTTACAAAATCAGTGAGGGGTCAAATACTTATTTCCTCCACTGTATATCTGTGGACGAGCTTATAAATGTAGGTTGGGCAGCTCTTGTGCACAGATTTAGGTAAGACACATTGGGCCATATTCTATTGCTGAACTCGCCAGCGCTAAGCACTGGCGAGTTCTTAACTTAGGCGATGGGGGTATCGCCTAATCTAATTAAACTTTAGACCCCCCCAGGCGGAAAAGAACTCGCTTGGGCGATATAATCGCCCAGCGAGTTCTTAACACGGAATCCAATTACCCTTATCATGTCTCCGGGAAGCGATGCTTCCCGGCAGACATGAGCGTTAGCTTAGACCTGCAAAAAGCAGGTCTAAACTAGCTAACGCACGTCGCCGCCGCAGCATCTGGGGGTCTCCTTTAATAAGGAGACCCCCAGAGCTCCCCGTCGGGTCGCCGCACAGTTTAGAAGCCAGCGCGCAGCTCTGCCAGGCTCCTCTGTCATACGTACCGCCGCCGATCACCCGCCGCCTCTCGCCGCAAAATCCGTCACGTAATTACAGTGTATCTAACACTGTAATTACTGTGCGCATAGAAGGAGCCCGGGCAAAGCATCTTTGAATCTGCAGCCGGGCTCCCCATTGGTCTGCTGTGTGAGCCATTTTATTGGTTCAGACAGCAGACCAATGGGGAGCCCGGCTGCAGATTCAAAGATGCTTTGCCCGGGCTCCTTCTATGCGCACAGTAATTACAGTGTTAGATACACTGTAATTACGTGACGGATTTTGCGGCGAGAGGCGGCGGGTGATTGGCGGCGGTACGTATGACAGAGGAGCCCGGCAGAGCTGCGCGCTGGCTTCTAAACTGTGCAGTGACCCGACGGGGAGCTCTGGGGGTCTCCTTATTAAAGGAGACCCCCAGATGCTGCGGCGGAAGATGTCGGCGATGTTCGGCGGACGAGTGCGCATGTGTGGGGAGTGAGGCCGTGGTGCTGATGGACAGCACCACAGCGTAAACCTCACTCCCCATCGCTCGGTAACAGGGAGCATCGCTCAGGCTTTCGCTTGAGTAATGCTCCCTAACGATCGGCCATCGCGCGAAGGATATGGGCAATAGGATTTGCCGGTAATCCTCGCGCGATGGCAAGGTGATAAGTAGCTCGCATCTGCAAGCTACTTATCACCTTGAATAGGATATGGCCCATAGGCCCATATGCAATTAACTTTTTCACCTGAGTTATCTCCTAGGAGATAATTTTCATTGTCTCTAAAAAATTTACTTTTTAGCATTTTACAATTAAAAAAAATTACCCAAAAGTTGTTGAAAAAGTACCATCAAATTTATTTTGAGTATTTTCTTGCTTGCTGGTGGTTTAAAGGGCATTTTATGGCAAGGCGTGAAAATATCACCTAGGAGAAAACCCAGGTGTAAAAATTAATTGGGAGCAAGTGTAGGGCTTTGCAGGGGGGAGAAGTGGAAGCAGAGCGGTGGGAAGAATGGATGAGTCTAGCTGCTGCATTCATGCAGAGCCGGGACAAGGTCCTCCAGCACCCAAGGCTGAGACCCCAAAGTGCGCCCCTCCATCCCTGCCTCCCCAGCCATCACACACTGATTGCTATTAGACTAACAGGCCCCCATGGGCCCACAACCTCCCCAACACCTTAATCTCTAGCTATCTGGCTTGCAGTCACTGCATGTATCCCCTTTTCTTATTTCTTTCTGCTTCAAACACAATTAGGAATGACAGCTGAATGAATTGTGCGCCCCCTCCTACACTGCGCCCTGAGGCTGGAGCCTCTTCAGCCTATGCCTCGGCCCGGCCCTGCATTCATGACTGACTGAAGGGGTGCAATGCATTTTAAGGGGAGGCCAGAAAGTAGGGCATTGCAATAGACAAGGCAGGGGCTGATGATGGCATGGGTGAAAAGCTTGGCAGTGTCTGTGGTCAGAAAGGGGTGGATTTTGGTGAGGTTGCGTAGAAATGATAAAAATGATTCGATTGCAAGTTGTATTTGGTTACACAAATGGAGGATTTTAGCTTCCAAAATGGAAGGAAAATGGATTGCATGCAAAATAATTCTGTACTAAACACTTTCACCAGCTTTGAGGTTCCCTTCCTTTTCAAACAAGGGAACGTCAACACTGGTGAAAGGGTTTAGTATAGAATGCTTTTGCATGCAAACCATTTTTCTGGAGCCATGCAATCCAGGTTTCTTGATGAATGCCTGATTTTTCCGGTCCATAAAGGAATCATTTGCATGTGACACATCATGGGAGATCGTTCTTGTTCACATAAAGTTGAGTAATTACAACTGCCTTCCTGTTTTACAAAGGCAAATTCACATTATACAGAATAGAATATGTTACCTTAAGTTCTGGTTTCTCAGCAGGAATGAGATAGAGGTGAACTTTGTACTCTTTGGACTCCTGTTTGTGTGGCATCAAGACACTGGCATATAAGAGAACTTTTGCAGAAAATGGAACAGGATTTTTTCTCCAGAAAGAACTGCCCCATAGAGCACCTACACAGCAAGGTGTGGGATTTTTCAACACGATAGAGGATGATTCGATCTTGAATGGTGTTTTTGTATTCACTTTTCCATCTTTGAAGTAGCCACATTCAATCTTGGAGTTGTTCTCCCCTGAAAGTAAAATAGAGAGAAATTAAAGATTATCTCTGCCCTTTGCCCGCCCTGGCCATAACCCCCAATCTAAACTAACACTGAAATCACCCCCAGTTTCTTCCGTACCCCAACCTCTATCACTGCCTAATATTAACTTTAAACTCTTAGTCTGCAGGACCGTAATAGGTTGTTTGAGGTCAGAGGACCATTTTTTTATGGACTTTCTTAAGAGAGGTTGCGGATTTGGAAGTAGAGATTGGTACCAATTAGAGATTGCTCCCTTCACTGGTAACTTGCTATTCAACATGGTTAAAATCATAGTAGGTAAATTTGGTGAAGAAAAGGTCTCAGAGGTAAGTAGAGAGTGAGTGCTATGTAGGGGGAGGAGAAAGGAATTAGGAAGATTAAGTTTAGTGCATATCGTATTAGCAGAAGGAAGTTGGTCTTGATCATATAGCTGATCTATGAATAGGATGTTCTCATGAATAAGTTGTTTGTAATCAAAATGATGGAAGAAAGTACTCAACAATTTTTGCATTGGTCATTTTTTCCATTCACTGATGGCCCAAATACAACCAAGTTGTCTCTGCATTCTCTGATTGGTCCAATGCTTTCGAGTTCTGTGATGGGGCTAAAATTGCTGAATTGCAGTAATGTGGTATTTCTGACAGAAATCTGATTTCCGTTTTTCATGTTCTGATCGGAAATGCCGATTTCTGATCAGAAATGCCGAAATTTAATTTACAGAATGAGCATTTAGGAATGGTCGGAAATGGCAATTTCCGATTCCACGGTAAATCCGCATTCCGCCATTGCCAATTACCGATTCCGCTTTCCGCTACCAATTTCTGCATTCCAATGCGGAATTTCCGCCGGAAATCGCGGAAATTCCGCCCAACTTTAACATTGATTTTCTCAAACTATAAGGTCTTTTTGAAAACTTTTTTTTGCATCTTGTTCACAAGATTCAGTTTAATAAACCCTTAATATTTGGTGTTTCTAGGACTTACGGGGGCTTTGCTATTAACCGTTAAAGTCAGCGGCTTTTTACTGTAATGTAAATGCAGAAAATAGGCAGATGCAGACTTTCTGCATTTTACATTACAGTAAAAATCCGCCGAATTTAGCGGTTAATAGCAAAGCCCCTATAAGTCCTAGAAACACCAAAGTTTCAGGGTTTATTAAACAGAATCTTGTGAACAAGATGCCAAAAAAAGTTTTCAAAAAGAACTTATAGTTTTTGAGAAATTCGATGTTAAATTCGGGCGGAATTTCCGCGATTTCCGGCGGAAATCCGCCTAACGCACTTGCATTACCGATTTCCGCATTCTGATGCGGAAATGCAATTTCCGATCGGAATTTCGGAAGTTGCATTTCCGCAGAATCCGAATGAGCATCCCTAGAGCATCCCTAATTATTATGTACTCCTTGTTTGTAGCTTACTTTATATAGCGCTACGCAATATGTTAGCACTTTACAAATCAATAATGATAATATGAGAATTAGATACTTTTATCAACTGAAAAGCCATTCAATAATGTGACTTACCTTTTATGTTGACATAATGTGGCAGGTGCACACATAACACACTATTGTCATCAAACTTTAAATTGAACAAAGGCCCCACAAGTTCACATTTCTTTTCTTCAACCAACTTCATATATTGGCTACCGTATTCAACTTCATATTCAACGGTGGTGGAACGTTTCACCTGAAAGGCTATGCCAGTGTCTGAGCAGCGGTCAAGCCCATTAGGTGTCAGTTGTAGCCTGAGAAATAAAAGACAAATAGGCCATTGATGACAGACCATTGTCAATATAGGTCATTGACTGTAATAAGGTGGGAGTTGTCAATTTATGCTGAAATAATAAAGGATGGTGCTTGACTGAAAACTGGCAGGGATCGGTTGAAAAGGGCGCCCGAGCTGCCTGTATGAAAAGGGCGCCGCCATAGACATCAATGTTATTTCTGGAAATATGGGCTACAAGGTGTAGAAAAGGGCGCCCGAGTTTTGATATAGGCTACAAGCGGGCTCCCCTTTGTAGCCCATATTTTTTCGGCTACAAGGTTTTCGGCTACAGTAGGGCGCCCCTTTGTAGCCCATATTTTTTCCGGCTACAAGGTTTTCGGCTACAGCAAGGTGCCCCTTTGTAGCCCATATTATTGCCCTTTTTTTGTAGCCTATGTTTTTATATGGGCTACAAGTGCTGGAAGCCAAATTATTTCATTCCCCCACTATCCATGGCGGCCTGGAGGGGGAATAGTAATTTACACATCCCGGAGTTTTTTTGTAGCCTATGTTTTTATATGGGCTACAAGTGCTGGAAGCCGAATTATTTCATTCCTTCACTATCCATGGCGGCCTGGAGGGGGAATAGTAATTAACACATCCCGGAGTTTTTTTGTAGCCAAAGTTTTTATATGGGCTACAAGCACTGTAAGCCAAATTATTTCATTCCCCCACTATCCATAGCGCCCTGGAGGGGGAATAGTAATTTACACATCCCAGAGTTTTTTGGTAGCCGAAGTTTTTATATGGGCTACACCAGGCGCCTTTTTTTGTAGCCGAAGTTTTTATATGGGCTACACCAGGCGCCTTTTTTGTAGCCGAAGTTTTTATATGGGCTACACCAGGCGCCTTTTTTGTAGCCGAAGTTTATATGGGCTACACCAGGCGCCTTTTTTGTAGCCGAAGTTGGTATATATGGGCTCCACCAGGCGCCCTTTTTTACCGGCGCCCTTTTCATGTAGACCCAACTGGCAGCATAACTGGGGTATTTTTGTTTTCTATACTTGCATTATCAAGATAGATCTCAGAAAATGATGACTGCGTAATATGTTGACGCCTTTCTCTCAAACATACTTCTCTGGTACCAACATCCTTCTCTCTTGGTACTTTGATGGTTGTTTAACCCATTCGCGTTCCGTCGTTTTCACTTGAGAAATATTCACCTCCCATTCATTAGCCTATAACTTTATCACTACTTATCACAATGAACTGATCTATATCTTGTTTTTTCCGCCACCAATTAGGCTTTCTTTGGGGGGTACATTTTGCTAAGAGCCACTTTACTGTAAATGCATTTTAACAGGAAGAATAAGAAAAAAACGGAAAAAATTCATTATCTCTCAGTTTTCAGCCATTATAGTTTTAAAATAATACATGCCTTCATAATTAAAACTCATGTATTGTATTTGCCCATATGTCCCGGTTATTACACCGTTAAAATGATGTCCCTATCACAATGTATGGCGACAATATTTTATTTGGAAATAAATGTGCATTTTTTCCGTTTTGCATCTATCACTATTTACAAGTTTAAAATAAAAAAAAATATATAGAAATATTTCATCTTTACATTGATATTTAAAAAGTTTAGACCCTTAGGTAAATATTTACATGTTTTTTTTTTTTTTTATTGTAATGTTGTTGTTTTTTTTTATGTTAAACATTTTATTTGGGTATTTTTGGGAGGGTGGGATGTAAACAATTGTTTTATAATGTAAATGTGTGTTTAGTTTTATTTTTTTTACTTTTAGTTGTAGTTTTACTTTTTGGACACAAGATGGCGGCCATGAGTTTGTTTACATGACGTCACTCTAAGCGTAACATACGCTTAGAGAGACGCATGGGGGAGGTAACAGCCAGAAAAAGCGCAGCTTCTGAGAGAAGCTGTCGCTTTTTCAGCGGGGGAGAGGAATCAGTGATCGGGCACCATAGCCCGATTCACTGATTGCCTGGCTAACGAACCGCGGGCTGGGAGCGCGCGTGCACACGCGTGCGATCGGCCGCGGGAGCGCGCATGGTTCCTGGACGTAGTTTCTACGTCCAGGAACTAAAATAGGTTGAACTTTTTTGATTAAATGATTAGAGCTGACCACACATTTTGCAAAATCATAGTTTTGCATTGTAATTTATAATTATTTATAAATATGATGCAAAATCGTAATTCAAGATTTTGGGAAAAATCTTATTTAATTTCATAATAAAACGTAATCAGAAACTGCAATTTCTCTTAATTTTTGACTAGTTTTGTGTCAACTTTTGAAGTTAATAGCAAAGCCCCCGTACATTCTATCACCCTTTAAATAAATTTTAAAGTCACAACTGCTGACCTGCAAATCTATTGGCAAGTAAGAGTGCTATTTCTTTAATGCACAGGTATTGACGGTCTTACTTGTATTTTTTCCCCTGGAGAGATGGAATTAGCACACCAGTTTCCTCTTCTTTCTAATGCAAAATAAATAAATAAAAGCAAAACATGTGGGATTAATATTTAGCAACTAAAACACAGGGAAACTCCACAAAAGTACCATAAATATAAATAGTGCACAACTTAATTTTATTATTATGTATTAAGTTTAATCTGCAACCAGCTAAGACTTTCAAAAACAATAGAAGCACCTCCCCCTCCCCCCCCCCCCCCAACACACACACACAAAAAATAGATGTTAGCGATTCATTGCCAGAAACTTTATTCATCATTTGAAAGGTCATCTGTATACACTGTATTTTAACTTGAAAGGGTTATACATTATTGTTTTGGTTGAATAAAATCTAGCTTGTGTCAAAAACATCAATTATGGAGTACTCACATGACAAATATGATGAAAAAAATGAGTTTAAAGAGAACCTGGCATTAAGTAAAAGTAAAAATTCAATATAAAATTTGCAGACATTGTGCTTGTTGGCAATCTACAAGGAGCGTCCTTTGCAGGAGATGCAGTCCTGCAAAACGCCTGCTCTGGGCATCAGGAGGAATGCCCCCTCCCTCCTCTCAGTGTTCCTTTACTGTGGTATCCCACCCCTTCGCCGCCCCCACTCATCAGCCAGTTCCCCACCTTTCTGAGCTCTGTGCTTCTTGAAGGAGAACACAGCGCTCTGTATGTTGTGACCCCTGCTGGCAAAACTAATCCATTAAAGGCTTCAGAAGTGTCAGGGAGCAGCAGTGGTGGATGCTACCTGATCAAGCTTGCCCCACCCAGATCAGGTAGTAAGTTTTTTTTTTTTACAAGATAATGCTGGCTTGGGTTCTTTTTGAGGTTAGAAGAATATAGCGTGGTGGCTATTGGTATGAGTTAGCAGAATTAGAGTTAGAATAAGAAGAGCCATACTTTAACCTAGGAGTGCTCATTCAAATTCCGCAAAATTGCAATTTCCGCATTTCCAATTGGAAAATGGAAATCGGAATTTACCACAACTCGGTAATTTTAGCCCAATCACAAAACTAGAAAGCATTGGAGCAATTAGAGAATGCAGAATTTCTCTGCAAAAAATCGGGTTACCGCTGTAATTTTAGACTAATCAATTTCGGAATTTTTTTGTAAGTTTTTGCATTCTCTGGCGCAAAAAAAAGAGAAATAAAGTACTATTTGGAAATTGGAAAATCGGAAAAAAGTAAAATTGGAAAAACGTAAAATCAGAAATTGGAAAATCGGGAAAACAAAAAAATGGAAAAACAGAAATCGGAAAAACGTAAAATCAAAAATTTGCAATGGTGAAGAATGGAATTTCCCCGGAGTAGGAAATGGACATTTCTGACCATCCCTACTTTAACCTCTTCCATACAAAACTGATTGAAATCAGCAGCCTGTTACTGCTTCTTATCCCTGCCAGGGCACAGATTTCAATCTCCTAGAGATGTGCGCTCCCACCGCTATCGTTGCCGCTGCACTCAGCTGTATAATGACAGCTGCGCTCCTTGTGTCAGTCAGGAGCCTATTTAATTGGTTCCTGACCCTGTGGTCTCCGTGAACCAATCACAGTGATCACATTAAAAAAGAAAGTAAAAAGGTTCTGGTCCTCAAGGGGCCAGTTCTAATAATCCTGAAAAAAGGTTAATGAAGAAATGGGTACATAGTTAAGATTATTATTATTATTATTGGTTTATAAAGCGCCAACATATTCCATGGTGCTGTACAAAGTAAGGAACAAACATGGGGTACATAATAATCCAGAAAATGGTGTACACCAATATACAAAATACATAATTAGTGATAAAATACAAAAAAATGATACAAAATACAGAATACAAAATACAGAATTGGTAATGACAGTGATAAAAGTAACATGATAAATAAAATGTATAATGATTTCCAAGACACAAAAGGGGGAGAGAGCCCTGTCCTTGCGATGTTACAATCTAAAGGGAATGGTTAATTAGTACTTAGTAATTAGTAAATTAGTACTGGAGAATATGTGTTATTGTTATGTGAATTAGGTCTAGGGGGATTAGGATTATGGAAAGGGGAATTATGGCTATAAAAATAAGAACTAGAGCTAGAATGAGGAAATTTTGGAGAATTAGGTTTAGGATCAGCTTAAAGGGCAACTGAAATGACAAGAAATATGGAGGCTAAGCTATACTCTAATGAGGTGGGTATCACAAAATCCCCTACTCCAAAAATTGCCTTGCTATCTTGCATGCCATGTTCAATAGCTAAAGCAAAAATATTTTTTCTTAGACATATATTGGTAGCTGCCAGGCAAGTCATTGTGAGGCATTGGAAATCAATCACTACTACACAACTGCCTGAACTAATAAAAGCGGTTAATCATAGAATGCAAATGGAGAACGAGTACATTCCTCTCAGAATAGATTTGAAAAATCTTATACACTTTGGCTCCGGCCAGAAAAAGAGTCCAGTTATTGTTGTTTAAAATGTATGACTGTAGCACATGTTACTTATGGAATTGTTACCCTTCTTTATTATGTTCAATGTCATATAATGCAATATTTGTACGATTGCTTTCTGGTCACTCAATAAACATTTATTTAAAAAAAAAAAATATGGAGGCTGTCATATTTATTTCTTTTAACAATACCTGTTATCTGGCAGCCCTGATGATCTATTTGGCTGCAGTTAATCTTGTCAATGTCAAAAACACCTGATCTGCTGCATGCTTGTTCAGGATCTATGGCTAAGGGCCCATTTCCACTATTGCGTTGCGGAATTGCCGGCGAATCACCGCAGGCGAAATCGCATGCGGGTGCGATTCCGCATGCGTTTTTTGCGTGATTTCGCATGCGATTTCACATAGGTTAGGGTAATGCGATTTTAACCATGTCACTGCCTGTGTGAATTAACATGGGTACCTATGCGAAATCGCATGCAAATTTGCGGCAAAAACCGCATGGGGAAAACGCATGCGATTTCCCTATTAAATATATTGCGTGCGATTCGCCTGCATTCCACACGCAAGCGAATTCTGAAGGGCTCTGCCATGCAGAAAAATCCTGCACAGAAAAACGCACAGCAAAACTGACAAGTGGAAACAGGCCCATCCACTTGCATTGGCTGTGCGAATCCGCATGCGGGCAACGCATGCGGATTCGCGATAGTGGAAACGGGACCTAAAAGTATTAGAGGCAGAGGATCAGCAGGGCTGCCAGGAAACTGGTATTGCTTAAAAGGAAATACATATGGCAGCTTCCATATACATCTTGCGCTGCTGATGCATAGCACGTGGAACATGTGTGATATCACACGCGCCATGTGCTAAACATCGACAGTGTAGGAGGCACAAATGTGGGAAGCCAAAGACGAACTGGCATGGGGTGGATGACAGAGGACAGATAAAGTATAAATGCATGCATACGGGGCACATTTACATTAGGCGCACAGCCCCAGGGGTTCTGTCACGTTTATCGATCGCCCCAATATCGCACACCATTATCGTCCTGCACCTTATCGAGTACGTCGGGCTGAGATTTACCAGCATGTCAGATCAATGTACATGTGACTATTTTTGGCCCACTATTGGTCGCATCATCGCATGGGCATGCTCTTGGCGGAAAAAATTTCATCCAATTTGAAAAAATAATTATCATATTGGACGGTTGATCAGCCACCAAGTTGAGTGATGTACGGGCATCTTTAGGGTTAGGAGAATATGAGCCTTAAAAATGAGTACTGGTAGAGATAGGAATCAGTTCAGAGGGATTTATAGAACAAAAGGGAAACAACTGGACCTATTTGTGGCAACCAACATTATTTTTAGGTTGTTGTTAATAACTGTGATGGTAATCAAGGGAGAAGATTCATTTCTCTCCTGTTTCTTTGAAAATTCTGCTTATTTGCTGATGTTAGAAAGATATGTATTACCTTGACAGGAATAGATTCTACCCCAGTCAGATCCGCTTTCACACTGGCCATCTTCCCTGAAAATATTGTGTATCAAATTATTTCAATAAAGTACACGCTCATAACAACAACAGGGATGACCACAATTGGCAAATTTTGCTTACACGTAATTTCACATAATTGTTATACTGATGATTACGATCATAATAGCTAATTCATACCGTAAGAGGAACGCCAGTGAAAATAATGTAATTAAAAAAGTGCTTCATTTTTACAAAAATTATGTATAAATGATTTAGTCAGTGTTTGCCCATTGTAAAATCTTTTAAATCCCTGATTTATATTCTGACATTTATCACATGGTGACATTTTTACTGCTGGCAAGTGATGTAGCTGCTGTATGCTGTTTTGGCAGTTGGAAACAGCTGTAAACAGCTATTTCCCACAAGGCAACAAGGTTCACAGACAGGAAGCTGCCAGAAGTACCTCGGTACTCAGAGCTTCTTGTGGGAGGGCTTTCACCACAATATCAGTCATACAGTGCCCCCTGATGCCCTGTTTGTGAAAATGAATAGATTTCTCATGTAAAATGGGGTATCAGCTACTGATTGGGATTAAGTTCAATTCTTGGTCGGAGTTTCTCTTTAAAGGGAACCAGAGAGGAACTGTAATAAAAGAATAGAACAAGCTTTTATACATACCTCGGGCTTCTTCCAGCCCCATAAGCCTTGATCGCTCCCACGCCGCCATCCTCCGCTTCCTATATCAGCGATACCGCGTCCCGTCACTTCCGGCGGATGCGGCCAATTGTTCGCATCACAGGGGCTCCCTCCATACCCGTACGCATGAGGCTGCGCAGTAGGCAGCCTTATGTGTACGTATATGGAGGGAGCCCCGTGTGATGCGGACAATTGGCCGTGTCTGCCGGCCGACTGGCCGACTCGCGGCAATGACAGGACCCGGTACCGGCAGATCCAGGCAGCAGAGGATGGCGGCGTGGGAGCAATCCGTGCGTATGGGGCTGGAGGAAGCCCCAGGTATGTATAAAAGCTTCCCCCCCAACCTCTCTGGTTCCCTTTAACATGTTATTTTGTGTTATTTTCTAAATTACGGTTATTAACATAATACCATATTTGTAATTATTAAATTTACTTGTAAATTACATGAAAATTTGCATAATCACGCACAATTTTCATGTAATTGTGAATTGATACACAAAATTGTGCATAGATACAAGTTAACACAAAATTATGCACAATTATGACTTAATGAGAAATTATGATGCCAGATTACGAATGACTGCAAAATTAATTACGAGTTTGCTGAAAAATTACACATTACAATTTTGCAGCGTAATTGCAAATTGTGCTTCAAAATTATGCATACGTGAAATTTTGGCTCATCACTGAACTGAATTGAAATAAAATGGAATGCCAAGCACAGTAGGTTTTTAAATCAGAGCCCTAGAGGGTGTTTCAGAATATTGCAAATCAACATACTGTATATACAAATAACCTCATTTTTGGACAAGAGATGATTTAATTCCCCACACTGCAAATGAAACACTAACCATGTTTTGTATCATTTAAAACCTGTCTGTGTTTGTGAGACAAAGACTTCACTGATTTGATTTCTTCATTGGAACATATCCATTAATGTGTCTAAGTTCTAATAACTGTTTTACTTATCAGACGGTATATTGGCAGTTGATTTTTCTTATTTTGTAAGTGCACGTATCCTTTAATATCATGAGACACTCTATGCTTTGTCGTTTACTACAATAATAGAGTAAGGATAAGCAAACTACAAGAAGGCGTTATGGATGTCTTTGTTTTCCCTATAATATGGCAATATTCATAAAATCTATAAACTGAATATACCTGTATACCTGCTATCTTTAAAGCTGGAACATCAGTTGTATGTATACGAGCCCCCCCCCCCCCCCCCCCGACAAAAAACAATACTAAACTCTTCTTTCGACCCATCATTTCCCTGACATGACAGTTCTTTAATACATAGATGTATACGTTAAAATACGCATTAATCTAGGGGCTAAAAATGGTTATCTTGATTATGGATCTAAAATATTCCATTACTAGCCTAAAAGCAAACAATAAATTTCCCAGATTATTTGGTTTCGCTTTACCTATTCCAGGAACTTGGGAAGCCTCCGGTGCTTTCACAGTCCGTGAGAAACTATGTGAACCTCTGAGTACATGTCCAGTGAAAAGCAGTAAAATGATTAGGTATAATCAAGATAGCATAAACTCTCACAACTCTTAAACTTCAGAACTGTCTATAAAAATATAAAGCAAATGGAATAAAGAAACAAAAAAAAAAAACAGAGACCTTCAAAATATAGTTTTCGCTAAAATTATGTATAAATCATAGATAACATTAAGTCATGGAAAGTTATTATGCACCTTATTACATCAAGTTAACATATCATAAACACAGCATATCATATATGTACACATATGTTAAGAAATATATAATAGGTCAGAGAAAGAGTAAGCAAAGCCAGGGAAAACAGATATAATAAAAACAAAGTGTTAAGAATTCAGTTGGAAACTCACAAGCTGCAGCACGATCTGGAGAGTGGGTTGGATGGATGGTAGAAACTCAAGTAAAGACATGATATTTATGGTGACATCATAGCCCCCGTCAGTCACAACATATGTGTAATTCTATACGATGTCTCCTCCTCTGCAATCGTTTTTCAGTTTCACTATAAATAACACTTTCAACTCCCACATCCAAGTTCTGATTTTCAGTAGTTTTTTTTCTGTAACAATAAACAACCTGGAAGCAGGATTCTAATAGAACTAAGTATGTAAATATGTGGTAGAGAGGGTAGAAAAAAGGAAGGGAGGAGACCGGGAGCCCCATCTGGTGCAGTATCGTAAGGCAATGATTGGTGACAATGGTAGACATGAGATGTCAGATATACTAACAATGGTGGGTTGCAGGAAGCAAGCACTTAGCTTTGCATGTGGAGAAGTACTGTCCCCACTCGGCCTTGTGTCCGGGTAAGTATGGTCGCTGCTCCTTAAAAAGGGTCCACCTTCCGGGGTGGTAACCCCTAAAATCGGGGTAAGGCGTAGATAAGATGGGGTAGGAGGTGTCCGAGGTACTCGTGACACAATATCGATCTGGTGCTCGAAGTGGGTGGTTTAGTGATTAGAAATATACTGTTATAAAAATATAATATCAAATTATATATAGGGTAAAAGTAAGGTCCTACCTTAATAAGTAGACCAATGATAGGAAAAAAAAGGAAGGGCTTCCTTATTTATTCCCCTCTTCATCCACGTCGTTCACGGCCGTCACAGACTTCAGGCACTTGTACCAGGCACTGTATTCGACCTGAGGAAGCGGGTTACCGCAAAACATGTTGTCTTTTAGTGCCAATAAAGGTTTACTTTTTTATCCTATCATAGGTCTACTTATTTATAATTTGATATTATATTTTTATATCAGTATATTGCTAATCACTGAATCACCCACTTCGAGCACCAGATTGATATTGTGTCACGGCTACCTCAGGCGCCTCCTACCCCATCTTATTTAAGTATATTAATACTTTGAAAAGGCTGAAAAAAAGTATGCTGGAGAGATTGAGCAACAGACAGGAAGATAGGCATTCAACGAGATGTTTCACTCAAGGCAGCATGCAGAAAACATTAAACTGTATTCAAGCATGAAATCATGTGTGGTGATGTCCACCAATAGAGACTGCCCACATGAAAAGACCCCTATCAATTAGTCGCACCCTGAAATGGCATTGCAATAAATAGGAGGGCCAAGAGTCCCTGAATTATTAGGAACTGTAGTCTAATAAATCAAGAGGCTCATAAATGACCAAATGGTGTGCCAGATAACCACTTCATGCAAAATAGACATTTATAAACATCATAGTTGTGCACCATTAGTGGAAATAGGAGGTTTATAACATTTAGATTCTTCAGTTTTTAAAGAATAGAATAAAGAACCCCCCCCCCCCTTCCAAAAAAACAAAAACAAAAAAACCCAATAACAACAAACAAACAAACAAAACATGGATTGAAAAATCAAACAAATATTTCTGTCAAACTAATTTTTGAGAATCTTACTCTATAATTATAGGAGAGTCATTTGGTCTTGTCTCTAGATTATATCAATAGACACAATTCACTTAGCTCTTCTCCTGTCTTTAACCCTCCAGGCGGTCTATTAAAAACCACCAGGGGGCAGCGCAGCCGTTTTTTTTTTAAAATCATGTAGCGAGCCTAGGGCACGCTACATGATAGCCGCTGCCATGGCGATGGGGCGGGATGGACGTCGTGACGTCTAAGGGAGACCCGATCCACCCCTTAGCGCTACCCGGCGCTGATAGGCCAGGCAGCGCAGGGGTCTGAGGGGGGGCGCTCTGCGGCGGCGTGGATAGCGGCGAATCGGCGCGGGGCAGCGGCGATCGGTATGCTGAAGCAGCTAGAAAAGTGCACGGGGTCTGGGGGGGGCGGCACGGCGCGGCGAGCGGCGGGTAATCAGCACAGAGCAGCGGCGATCAGAGTGCACACGCAGCTAGCAAAGTGCTAGCTGCGTTCAGCAAAAAAAAATTACGCAGATCGGCCCAGCAGGGCCTGAGAAAACCTCCTGCGCGGCTTACCCCGAACTATGTTCGGGGTTACCGCCAGGAAGGTTAATAACGAGTATGTGCTGTTTTTACTGTTATCACAGTTAGTATTCACTAAGCAAATTACCTCAGGCAAATCTTAATGTAAGTCTTAATTCTGTCTTTAAGTTAAGGTGATCCTTAAGTTAAAAAAAATGACTTTTACTCACCTTGGGATTCCAATTGCCCGCGCAGCTGTCTGGTGCCCTCGCCGTGTCCGTCCGATCCTCGTGTCCCCGCCGGCAGTCACTGCCGGTTTCGCCGTCAGGAGCCGACAGGCTGGGAGCGCGAGTGATTCTTCGCGTTCCCAGCCACAATTGCACCCTCTATGCTGCTATATGCTTCATGCTATATGGTATAGCAGCATAGAGGGCGCAATTGTGGCTGGGAACGCGAAGAATCACTCACGTTCCCAGCCTGTCGGCTCCTGGCGGTGAAACCGGAAGTGGCTGCCGGTGGGGATACGAGGATCGGAGGGACACGGCGAGGGCACCGGACAGCTGCAGGGGGCTATTGAAAGCCCCAGGTGAGTAAAAGTCA
Organism: Hyperolius riggenbachi; assembly: GCF_040937935.1. NCBI lineage: Eukaryota > Metazoa > Chordata > Amphibia > Anura > Hyperoliidae > Hyperolius > Hyperolius riggenbachi. Next base: position 33,898,212 of record NC_090652.1, on the reverse strand, counting down.
TTTTTTTTGGGACTTAAGGATAACTTTAAGGAGTGATTTTTAGAGTTAAAGAGGAACTCCAGTGAAAATAATGTAATAAAAAAGTGCTTCATTTTTACAATAATTATGTATAAATGATTTAGTCAGTGTTTGCCCATTGTAAAATCTTTTAAATCCCTGATTTATATTCTGATATTTATCACATGGTGACATTTTTACTGCTGGCAAGTGATGTAGCTGCTGTATGCTGTTTTGGCAGTTGGAAACAGCTGTAAACAGCTATTTCCCACAATGCAACAGGGTTTACAGACAGGAAACTGCCAGAAGTACCTCGGTACTCAGAGCTTCTTGTGGGAGGGGTTTCACCACAATATCAGTCATACAGCGCCCCCTGATGGTCTGTTTGAGAAAAGGAATAGATTTCTCATGTAAAAGGGGGTATCCGCTACTGATTGGGATTAAATTCGAATCTTGGTCGGAGTTTCTCTTTAAGGTTTCAATCCTTAAAATAATGACAGGATTTGAAAGTTAAAGACAGGGGTCCATATGCAATTCACTTTTTCACCTATGTTTTCTCCTAGGAGATCATTTTTTAATCTTCTGTTTAAAGTAACTCTTCAGCACTTTGCAATTTAAAAAAAATCCGAAAGTAGTTAAAAAAAACTACTGTCACAATTATTCAGTGTATTTTCTTGCTTCCTGGTGGCGTAAAAAGCATTTTATTGACAAAGGGTAAAAATATCAACTTGGAGAAAACTAAGGAGAAAAAAGTGAATTGCATATGGGCCAACTTTTTAGCAGTTTGCAATGAAAAAGTACCAAAAAGTCGAACAAAAAGTACTGTCAAACTTATTTTGAGCATTTGCTTGCTTGCTGTTGGTGTAAAAAGCATTTTATTTACGAGCTGTGAAAATGTCACCTAGGAGAATACTCAGGTGAAAAAGTGAATTGCATATGGGCCCAGGATGTTAATTCACAGACAAGAATGCAAGTGATAACATCTGTAAAGTTTGAGAAATATTCACCTGGCCACAGCTGTTTGTGAGTGGAGTGTTACTGGAGACTGCAACGTAAAGTGCAGCATTCTGAGCTCTCTGCTTTAGTTTTTACTAGTTTATGCAGAAGGGGACTCTGTATAGAGAGAAATATAAACAGCAGCAGGCACACAGAGAGGGAGGGAGACAAAGAGACACCAAGCATATGCGCACACACAGAAAAACATACAGACCCAGCCACAGCCTCTCTATATTCTTCCCTGGCAGGCCCAGGATGGAATAATGCTCAAAAAACAAATCACCAACTATGCAGCTCAAAAACAGCACCATCCATTAATGTATAGCAAAATAATATAATAATTTAGTGTAATCAAATAATACACACTATTACATAGACATATTAAAAGCAATTAAAATGGCCCTCTGTAATCAAGAAAATCCCCCATCATGACAGATGCCATGGCAAACAGATAATGCTGCTCCAATATATTGTATAATGACAAATATACTTAGCATAGAAAACAATCAGTCTCTCTCTCCAGCTTCCCCCTGCATAGCCGGCCTTTGACCTCTGCGACCAGAGCGGTCACTCAGGGCGCCGGCTTTTAAGGGGGCGCCTAATAGCTGGTTACCTATACTGGGGGCACCTACACCTGATTTCCTATACTGGGGCACCTATAGCTGGCTACCTTTACTGAGGACACCAACACCTGGCTACCTATACTGGAGGCACCTATGCTTGGCTACCTATGGGGGCGATGGAGACCTTCAACTGACTTCCTACACTGGGGGCACCTATGCTTGGCAACCTATATTTAGGGCACCTACACATGAGATCCTATACTGAGGGCACCAACACCTGGCTAGTGGCTACCTATGCTGAAGGCACCTACGCCTGGCTACCTATGGGGGCGATGGAGACCTTCATCTGACTTCCTATACTGGGGCACCTATGCTTGGCAACCTATATTGAGGGCACCTACACATGAGATCGGGGGGGGGGCATTTTTTTGGGGGGGGTGCACTGCGGCTATAATGCGTGGTGCAAATTGTCAGTGCTGTGCTATCATTCTAAATGGGAGGGGCAGAGGGTGACTAACTGTCCCACTGATTGTTTTAAGTAATATTCCTGAAAGGTTCTAGTCTTCATTTTTAAGTATATTCAGGATAATGCATTCTTTCCATCCATTCGTGGTTATTAATAGTATTTTTCCTATTATACATATGTGACGTGTCACGGAGATATGAGCGTTTGGCGTGATGTGTCACGACGTCAAAAAGGTTGGGAACCACTGTCCTAGGAGATATCTCAGGAGAAAAGGTGAATTGCATATGGGCTTGTGTGTGTGTGTGTGTGTGCGTGTGTGTGCGCGCATGCGTGAAGAGGATGAAGGGGGCACAAAGATCAGGTTTCGCTCAGGGTGCTGTGAAACCTACAGCCGGCCCTGTCCCCCTGTGTCTCTTGTTGAAGCGGCCTGACTACTGCGATACCAGTGGAGTCATCCACCGGGGCTCACTCCTCTCCACTCTTCATCTGCATATTGGCTTCTCCTCCAGGGTAAAGTATTGACCTCTTATGCACACCCTCTTTGCCATGACATCTGCCATGATGGGTGATTTTGTTGATTGGAGAGGACCATATTAATTGGTTTTAATATGTTTATATAATCGTGTGTATTATTTCATTACAATAAATTGTTATATTATTTTGCTATACATTAGTGGATGGTGCTGTTTTGGGGCTGCACAGTTGGTGCTTTGTTTCTTGAACAGTCTTCAAGTGTTCCCTAATTCTTTGTACTTCTGCAGGAGAGGTTGGACAGGAAAACATAAAAACACTGGTCATCCTTAAAATGTCTGCCATTCAAAGATCTTTCTTGATGGAGGAAGAACATGGATCAGTTAATAGGAGCAGGAGGTAATTTGGGCATGGGTTTACTTGCAATGTTATTTTATCAGTATTCTCAAAATCCAAATGCAGCCTGTATAATTTGGGTGCAACACTATAAATTCACTTTTTCAGAAATCTTAACATTTAAAATAGACACATGAATGTGATTGCTGTTCTATTTTCATATTGTAGCGGATACATGAAAAAAATATATATAAAGCGTGTGATAGTCCTTATCTTAGTTCACTCCACTTAGAAGTGTGTTGTGCATATTGCTTTTTCATATTGAAACAGTTATGTTTATGACTCGTAGACCTAAGCCCGTTTAAAAACAGGCTTTAGGTCTGTGTCAGAACCTCCCCTACTCTTTGCTCCCCCCCTGTGACCGCCGCCACCGGCACATGCCGCACACACACCCGCCCACTCGCTCGCTCGGCCCCCTTGCCTGTCCTGCTCCCTGTGCCAAGGCTGTCCCTGCGGCACATGCGCAGTAGCACAAAGCACGGACACACATGCACACAGGGACACATAGACACAGGGGAATTATTAGATAGGACTGTGTTACCATATGTCTAGCAGTTACATAGAAAATATATTCGCTAAAGGGAGCAATAGTTCTTATTTTAGTTCAAACTGTAGTGGCCACTCTATACGTGTGTTGCATACTATAATATTTCATATTGGAAGTTATACTTGTAAGTGCTGTATACATATATTGTATACAGACAAACAAAGAACATTTATATCATGCTTTTTCTCTTCAAAGCACCAGAGCTGCAGCCACTAGGACGCGCTCTATAGGCAGTAGCAGTGTTAGGGAGTCTTGCCCAATGTCTCCTACTGAATAGGTGCTGGCTTACTGAACAGGCAGAGCCGAGATTCTAACCCAGGTCTTCTGTGTCAGGGGCAGAGCCCTTAACCATTACACTATCCAGCCACCAGTATAATAGTAAACTCTGATATAGTAAACATTCTGGTATAGTAAACTAAGTGTCCAGGTTCAACGGGGCCAAGCCCCATTAAAGGATACAGGAGTGATGCCTGGTATGGTAAACCCTGATATAATAGAACTTCCGTTATAGTAAACCCCTTTTTTGACCCCTGCAGTATTCTGTATCCGGCTATAGTGGAAAGTGGGCGGGTGCATAAGTCATAAGTCAGTTGGAGAACCATGAGCTGTGGTTGGTGGGTGGGCTGGCAGTCACTTGTAGCCTGCTCACTATATACACACTACTGCACTCTGGGCCTGCGTGGATTACTTCAAAAGCACAAGCCGGTGAGACATATGCTTCCTGTGTAAGCTGCTACCTGATTACTGAGGGAATTGCCTGTTATTTGTGACTTGCTTGTGCATGGCTGCAACACTACAGTATCAACCAGGCTGCACAGAATGTGGATAGAGGAGCCCACTATCAGTACTGTACCTGCATTAACTAGTGAGACCTATGCTTCCTGTTCAAGCTGCTACCTGATTACTGAGGGAATTGCCTGTTATTTGTGACTTGCTTGTGCATGGCTGCAACACTACAGTATCAACCAGGCTGCACAGAATGTGGATAGAGGAGCACACTATCAGTACTGTACCTGCATTAACTGGTGAGACCTATGCTTCCTGCGTATGCTGCTGCCTGATTACTGAGGGAATTGCCTGTTATCTGTAACTTGCTTGTGCATGGCTGCAACAACACAGTATCATCCAGGCTGCACAGAATGTGGACAGAGGAGCACACTATCAGTACTGTACCTGCATTAAGTGGTGAGACTTTTGCTTCCTGTGCAGATGATTATTGCATGCAAATCCCTGCATATTGATGCTGTATGCACTATGCATGGTGATCTAGCTAACACACTGTGCTCGCTTGCTGAGGCATTGAAAAGAAATAACTACTCCCAATGATTTACTAAATTTAGATCCAGTGCTATAAATATACTTTATGTGCTTGAGTATGACCATTTCTGTTAAAATAAAATTTTGATAACCTAAACCACTTTGCCTGGTCCTTTGGAATTTACTATAAAAGGATTCTACTGTATGCATAAACTGTAATGGTAGGTGTGGATTGACCAGGCCAAGACTGCTACAACCCTTATTAATTTACATGAAAAATCAGGTTGATTCTCTTTCGCAAACTTTGTTTCTTATTTTTAAACTTTCAAAAAATTGAAAAATAAAGAATCTATAGAAAAAAAATCAGATTGATTCTTCAGTCACATATACTAATAGAATCATTATATTAGGCTAGAAAAAGGCGAATAAATGAGCACAAGTGTTTCAAAATATCAAACTTTATTGCTAATCTCTAACAAAAAACACAGTACAGCATACCATTAACCAAGTAAATAAACTTAAAGGAACACTGGGGGGGGGGGGGGGGGGGGGGGGGTCGGAGGAAAATGATTTGAACTTACCCGAGGCTTCTAATGGTCCCCCGCAGACATCCTGTGTTGGCGCAGCCACTCACCAATGCTCCGGCCCCGCCTCTGGTTCACTTCTGGAATTTCAGACTTTAAGGTCTGAAAACCACTGCGCCTGCATTGCCGTGTCCTCGCTCCCCTGATGTCACCAGGTGCGTACTGCGCAGGCACAGACCACACATCAGTGGGAGCGAGGACACGGCAATGCAGGCGCAGTGGTTTTCAGACCTTAAAGAGAACCAGAGCGAATGGAAGTAAAAGCTGTTATTTATACCTGGGGCTTCCTCCAGCCCCATACGCACGGATCACTCCCATGCCGCCGTCCAGCGCTGCCCGCATCTAGAAGAACTGGGACCCCACTCTGCCGCCAGTCTAGCGTAGCAGAGGTGCGCTATTTGCGTTTGTCTGCAGCAGTGTATGGAGAGATATGTAGAGGGCGCACTTCTCCTGCGCAGCGCGGCTCTGATGACGTCAGCGACGGGAGATGGTTTCACCTAGATGCGAGCAGCGGTGCATGGCGGCGTGGGAGTGATCCGTGCGTATGGGGCTGGAGGAAGCCCCAGGTATGTATAACAGCTTTTACTTCCATTAGCTCTGGTTCCCTTTAAAGTCTGAAATTCCAGAAGTGAACTGGAGGCGGGGCCGGAGCATTGGTGAGCGGCTGCGCGGGCACAGGATGTCTGCGGGGGACCATTAGAAGCCCTGGGTAACTTCAACTCATTTTCCCCCGACCCCCCTACAGTATTCTTTTAACAATTTTTAGATAACTAACTTTTATATTTTAAAATACATGTATAATTTTTTTTCTTTTTTTTTCTAATATACTTTTTATTAGTATTTTTAAGAGAAATAACAATACATGCATTATATTTAAAATTGAACATGTATTTGTACAATGCATTAACATGTTCAATATTTATAGAAGGTACAAGGTACAAGTATTGATGATAAACTGTTACTCATGTTAGTAAAAACGTTAAAAAAGTTAACTGACAATAATGTTAGGCAACGTGTAACATATAACCAACATAACAAATGTGATAACAAAGCATCAAAGCAATAAAGTGTCACGATATCAAAGCATCAGAGCATTAAAGTCAATGGGAATCACAAAAAAAGCCACATACTTCCCTAAGGAGAAGGAAGGCTCTGGGTTCTTTAGATGCTTCCCATTCCTCTCCTCGTCCCCTCGTGGCAGCGGCAGCTCCCCAGTTTGATACCCCCGCCGCAGGGGACTGCAGGATCCGAGTCCTCCCAAAGAAAGGCGGCTCCATACTGCACACGCCCGTCTTTTCTGGATAGAGTAAGAATAGACTGTTTAAAGAGGAACTCCAGTGAAAATAATGTAGTAAAAAAAGTGCTTCATTTTTACCATAATTATGTATAAATGATTTAGTCAGTGTTTGCTCATTGTAAAATCTTTCCTCTCCCCGATTTACATTCTGACATTTATTACATGGTGACATTTTTATAGTGGGCAGGTTATGTAGCTGCTCCTAGCTGTTTTGGCTGTTAGAGACAGCTGTAAACAGCTATTTCCTGTCTGTGAATCTTGTTACATTGTAACAAACTGCCAAAAGTACTGCGGTCCCAGAGCTTCTTGTGGGAGGGGTTTCAGCACAAAATCAGTCATACAGCGCCCCCTGATGGTCTGTTTGTGAAAAGCATTATATTTCTCATGTAAAAGGGGGTCATAGCTACTGATTGGGATAAAGTTCAATTCTAGGTTGGAGTTTCTCTTTAAAGAGGAACTCCAGTGAACATTTTACTGTTGGCAGGTGATGTAGCTGCTGTATGGTTTTTGGCAGTTGGAAACAGTTGTAAACAGCTTTTTCTCAAAATGCAACAAGGTTCACAGACAGGAAACTGCCAAGAGTACGTACTTTTCTTGTTTCTTGTGGGAGGGGTTTCACCCCAATATCAGTCATACAGCGCCCCCTGATGCTCTGTTTGTGAAAAGGAACAGATTTCTCATGTAAAAGAGGGTATCAGCTACTGATTGGGATAAAGTTCCATTCTTGATCGGAGTTTCTCTTTAAACTTACTCACATCCTCTCTTGATGACCACCTGTCACAAGTATTGAGGAAATGCAAGGAAAACCTCTGGGGACTTGGAAAAAATTAAAGAAGAACCATAATGACATATAGTAGAATATAATATATTATTCAGGATACCCACTTCCTAAACACTTCCTACAGATATATATTACTGTATATTGGTATGTAGGGGGATATGGCTAATACAAATGTTTACTTTTAAAACACAGATATTTTTTTTTAAATTGTATTTAAGAAGTAAACCAAACATCATGGATATCATTAAGGGCCAGTGCACACCAAAAGGCGCTAGTGTAATTCCAAATGCTCATCGCTTTTAACCCCTCCTGGCGGTAACCCCGAACGTAGTTCGGGGTAAGCCACGCAGGAGGTTTTCTCAGGCCCTGCTTGGCCGGTTTGTGCAATTTTTTTTTGCTGCACGCAGCTAGCACTTTGCTAGCTGCGTGAGCACACTGATCGCCGCCACCCCGTGTCGATTCGCCGCTATCCGTCGCGCCGCAGAGCCCCCCCCCCCTAGACCCCATGCGCTGCCTGGCCTATCAGCGCCAGGCAGCGCTGAGGGGTGGATCGGGACTCCCTTAGACATCACGACGTCCATGACGTCGGTGACGTCATCCCGCCCCGTCGCCATGGGAAGCCCTTCAGGAAATCCTGTTCTTTGAACGGGATTTCCTGATCGCCGATCGCCGGAGGCGATCAAAGAAGTTAGGGGGATGCCGCTGCACAGCAGCTATCATGTAGCGAGCCCTAGGCTCGCTACATGATTTAAAAAAAAATAATTCAAAAAAACGGCTGCGCTGCCCCCGGGCGGTTTTTAATAGACCGCCAGGAGGGTTATAGTGATTTTTCAAGGTAATGTGCCTAGCGATTTTCTATTTATACCTTTTCTTTGGAGTATTTTTGTGTAGCTTTTTTTTTTTTTTTTTTTTTTTTTTTTTTAGGTACAGTACAGCTGGTAGTGTACTGGTTTAGTTACAAAAACGCTTGGAAAATCGCTCTGATCTAGCGATATTTAGAGCGATGTTCCACTTTCCTATACCTAACTTTGAGGCTGAATCGCCTCCGAAATCCTCAGAAGTGCTGCAGGACCCGCGTTTGCATTTGAGAAAAAAAAATCACATCGCTCTTGTGTGATCCATCCCATAGAAAAACTTTAGACAATCGCTTTTCAAAGCGCTAGTGTTTTTAAAAGCGCTCAGATGCGCTCTTGGTGTGCACCAGCCCTCATTCGCTGTTAGCATATAAAAGGAAAACAATCATAATTGTTACTTGCGCATTTACTCGTCACAATCAGAAGTTGGTTGAGACAAAGTTATAAAACTTATAAACCATAAACAAGGAAACAACTTATTCAACGGAGCGTAGGACAACCTCAACTGGGCAGCTACGTTCTGTACTTCAATTTCTATTTAATAAAACATGTGAATGGGTGTTGGGAGATTGGGATACTCATTCGGATTCTGCGGAAATTAAATTTCTAGGTTTCTGATCAGAAATGCATATTTGTGATTGGAACTCGGAAATCGGATTTCTGCTGAAATATCGCACTCGGTATTTTTAGCCCAGTCAAAAAACTCGGAAGTATAAGGCCAATCAGAGAATGCAAAAATTGACTAAAAGAGACACCTTGGAAATCAGAATCCGAAATCAGAAATTTGAAATCCGAAATGTCCACAGAATTGGGCATCGGCTTTTCCCACCATCCCTATTGGGAGTTACTGTTGCTATAGAGATATATTGATACCAGGCATGAGGGAACTAATGTATATCCCTTTATGAGTACGTATCAGATAAGCTGAAACATCTCTTCATTTATTGTTTAGGCTGGTTGGAAGGCTTCCCAGCAGGGCCGGGCCGAGGCATAGGCTGGAGAGGCTCCAGCCTCAGGGCGCAGTGTAGGAGGGGGCGCAGAATTCATTCAGCTGTCATTCCTAATTGTGTCTGAAGCAGAAAGAAATAAGAAAAGAGGATACACAGCAGTGACTGCAAGACACTGCAAGACTAGATATTAAGGTGTTGGGGAGGTTGTGGGCCCTGTGGCGCCTCTTAGTCTAATAGCAATCAGTGTGTGACGGTAGGGATGGGAGGGATGGAGGGGCGCACTTTGGTGTCTGAGCCTTGGGTGCTGGAGGACCTTGTCCCGGCTCTGCTTCCCAGTTATTCTCCAGAATGTACAGAATATTGCTATGATGGGGTTTTGTTCTGAGTGGTTTCTCAAGATGCATGCTGTATTGCATTGCATATTTTAACTTAGCATATGAGGGCAATTCTTGTGACTAAATATTTGCTGCACACAATACATGTGTAGCTATCAACCTATATCTGGAGGATGTGTCCCGGGTTAAAGGGTTCCTGAGATGGCTTATAGGAAGAAATTATACTTACCTGGGGCTTCCTCCAGCCCCCTCCAGGTTGATCGATCCCTCGCAGTCCTTCTGCACTGATCCTCTGCAATTTGCCCCAGAAAATCCTCCAGTTGGTACCAGTTGGCGCAGATGCAGTCCAGATGCATGCGCTCCACCATTTTAGTACTGAGCAGGAGTAGGACACTCCCGGTCCCAGGAGCACGACTGGGGCTTGCAGTATGCCCTGGACCGGAGGACTTTCCAAGGCAAATTGCAGAGAATCCAGGTGGCGCAGAAGGATGACGAGGGACCGATCAGCCTGGAGGGGGCTGGAGGAAGACCCAGGAATGTACAAATTCTTCCTTTTACACCATCTCAGGTTCTCTCTGTGTATTTATGCAGCATAACTTCAATGTGAAAACAGGGAGGAGGAGGATTCAGGCATGCCCACAGTATATGTACCAATGAACCCATCTGGTTGCAGTGTCTTCAGTAGAGTTGAGATCTTTTTGAGTGAGAAGCAGGCCAGTCTTTTTGGTGTAAAGTACCATCACAGCCATATCTTATGGACATTTTCCCAATGGTTTGTACAGTAAGACAACTTCTAGATAGATAATGAGACTTTAGAAATATGCTCCAGGCTACAATACATTTATTTAAACTGCCTTTAGTTTTGGAAAGTATGTCTTGTAGTAAATTTTAGGCATCCACGCTCGTGACCGACAGTTCTACAGGCTCTTGACCTGAGGAAGTGGGCCGAGACCCGTGAAACGCGTTGTCTATTGTGCATGAATAAATATACCTTTTCCATTATTAATGGTTTGTTCTTCTGAGAAGGTTTTACACTTCTCATTTACATATTCTGTGTTAGTAAATCATCAACACAGGAGGCCAGACACAATCTATTGACCTGTCCCCAGATGTGCATGCTCTAACAATACGCCAATCAGATGTAAATGGACTCTTTAAAAAACAAAACACCAGGAAAGCAATGGGACCAGACGCTGTGTCTGCGAAATGCTTGAATCTCTGTGCCGACCAATTAGCGCCTGTATTTACAGACATATTCAAAGCATCTCTAGAACTCTCAATTGTTCCTGCCTGTTTTAAAAGCGCAACTATTGTACCAATTAAAAAAAAAAAAAACCTACATGTTTAAATGATTACAGGCCTGTTGCCCTGACATCACTGGTCATGAAAGCATTTGAAAAACTGATAATGACTTATCTGAAATCCATCACAGATCCCCTGCTGGACTCTTTGCAATTTGCCTACAGGCCTAACAGATCCACAGACGATGCCGTGAACATGTGTATGCATTATGTACTACAGCATTTAGATATCCCAGGAACCTACACCAGGATTTTATTTATAGATTTCAGCTTTGCATTTAATACCATAATTCCATCACTGCTGCACAGCAAGCTCTCCCAGCTACACATACCTGAATCCCTCTGCAAATGGATAACCGACTTCTTAACCGACAGAAGACAGCGTGTTAGACTTGGTAAACTCACATCAAGCTCTCTGACAGTCAGTACTGGTGCACCCCAGGGCTGTGTGCTTTCCCCACTGCTGTACTCACTTTACACCAATGACTGCATCTCCACAGATCCATCTGTTAAGGTTCTGAAGTTTGCAGACGACACAACAGTTGTTGGTCTCATTCAAAACGGGGATGAGTCTGCATACAGGCATGTGGTGGGACAGCTTTCCTCCTGGTGCAGCAGCAACAACTTGGAACTAAATGCTCTCAAAACCATGGAGATGATAATAGACTTTAGGAGATCTCCCCCCCAGCACCTCCCCTTAATCATAAATGGATCCACAATAACCCAAGTAGAGTCATTCAAGTTTCTTGGGTCCACAATCTCAAACGACTTAAAATGGGACAACAACACCGCCACTGTTGTCAAGAAAGCACAACAGAGAATGTACCATCTGCGGCAGCTGAAAAAGTTTGGCCTACCTCAAAATCTAATGGTGCAGTTCTACACTGCAATCATCGAATCCACCATAACATCATCCATGACTGTATGGTTCAGCTCCTGCTCAGCATTAGAAAAGGGGAGGCTGCAGCGCATCATCCGATCAGCGGAAAGGATAATTGGCTGTAGCTTACCTTCCCTGCAGGATCTTTACACTAGCAGGTGCAGAAAGAGAGCATCCAAAATTGCCTGTGACCCCTCTCACCCAGCTCACTCCATCTTCCAGCGCATGCCTTCAGGAGTAAGATTCCGGTCAATCGCTACCAAAACCTCTAGACACAGGAACAGTTTTTTTCCTCAAGCGGTAGCCATACTTAATGCTGAACCACGTTAGAGCTGCTAGGACTGAAAGTAATCAGCACAGAACTAAACATGAACAATTATCACATTGCTTACTGCCACTATACTTATAATGTCCTTAACTTGTAATATTCACACTGTCTGTCCTTGTATTGTTTTTGTTTGTGTTTGTTAAGCAACTGCCAAGACAAATTCCTTGTAGGTGCAAACTTACTTGGCGAAAATAAATTGATTCTGATTCTGATTCTGATCAAGGGCGCCTCCATCAGCTTGTCTAGTTCTTTATACCACAGTGACATAACAACTTTTTAATTGATGTGTGGCAAGTATTGATAAATATCCCTTGAGACTTCTGGAATGGTCCAACGATCTGCTTGTGAGATATGTTTCACTCTCAGATGAGAAATGTTTTTTAAAGCAAACCTGAACTGACACATAATATATAACAAGATGAGATAATTATAGGTACACACAGAACTACATAAAACATGCTTGTGTCCAATTTTTTTATTTTTTTGTATTACAAAAGTCAAAAGAGCAGAGCTATCTATATCAAAGTGAAGCAGTGGAACAGCAAGTTATATACAGAATGGATGTGTAAACCAAAGAAAATCTTATCTGAGTGAGCAAACACTGCTGATGACAAAAAAGAGCTAAAAAAAAAGTTTAAATGTTATTACTTCTTTTTGTCAGGAGCTGAATGAACCATATTGTAGGTCACACCATCATGGCTGCTGTAAAGGCTTCAGAGTTACAATTTTGCCCCTAAAATTGATAGGAAAACATGACTGCATAAAGGTTTTATTTCCTCTTGGTGCTACATATACAGTTAATTGTCTCTTAAGTTTATTTTTACTTCAAGAGTACCCGAGCCGAAGTTCAGGTACACAACATCAGGTACTTGCATAAAGAGAGGACAGCCTCAGGATCCTATTGAGGCATCCCACTCTGCTGTGTTGTCCCCCATCACTGAGCACGACCCCCAAAAGATTATTGACAATGCATTGTTGCTTATCCTAACAGGGCAGCACAGCTTTTCCTGCTCCAGCGTGGCCACGTAATAGCTGACCCAGCCCGCCCGTGCATGCGCAGTAAGCTGGAGCTGTTGGCTCCATGGTACTGTGCATGCGCGCGGGGGGGCAGGGCCCCCCGGCGCTACCATAGAGGCAAAGGGGGAAATTGCCCCAGGCCCCCAGAGTTTGCAGGGGCCCCCAGTGGCTACAAGAGGAAAAAAAAAATTAAATCGACCTTATAGTTTTTGAGAAAATCGATTTTAAAGTTTCAAAGGAAATAAAATACACATTTAAAAACCCGCCGACTTTAATGGTTAATAGCAAATCCACCTTAAATGCTAGAAACCCTAAATTTGCAGGATATGTTAAAGAGATCATTGGGAATAAGAGGAAAACATTTTCAAAAAGACCTTATAGTTTTTGAGAAAATAGAATTTAAAGTTTCGAAGGAAAAAAGTATACTTTTAAATGCGGTAAATGTCACTTTTAGGAGCAAACCTAATGGTAGTGTAATTTTACATGCATCAAAAGAAAGAACAATAAATTTCCTGACGGGGTTTCCAGGGGGTCTATACGCAGCCGCAGCGCTTTGGCCAGGGATCGCCATACAGCCGCAATGTGGCTGTATGAAGATCCCTGGCATTTTTTCCTATTTTCCCAATTTTTTTATGTTTAGAGTGTGGGAATTTTTTTTTTTAATTATGCGGGGCCCCCCCTCCTGAAACTTTTTAACCCCTTGTCCCCCATGCAGGCTGGGGTAGCCAGAATGTGGAGCTCTGACCGATTGGGGCTTCACACCCTGACTATACCAGCTGCAAAACATGTCCCGTAATGCCGATTTTTGTTCCGGGGTATCTGTTGGGGGGGCAGGTTTATTTTGCCCTGGGGCCCCATTGTTGCTTAAAGCGGATCCGAGATGAAAAACTAAGCATAACAAGTAACTTGTCTATATATCTTATCTAAAGTATAGATAGTTTACACAGCAAATCTAGCTGCAATCAGCTTTTTTTAGAATAAGAATATTTCTTTCTGTGATACAATGACAGCGGCCATGTTGTTTGTAAACATTACACAGAGGCAGGCTTATCTGTATCTTGAGCAAAGAAAACTAATCCCCCCTGCTCCTCCCTCCTCCCCTCTGCCTCTGAAATCTCTGGCTAGTAATACCTCCCCCTCCTCCTGCCCACACTGAGCTCCCATGAGCCCTTGCTACTGTCTGAAAGTGCCTTGGTTCTCTGAAAACCTGTGGGAGTGGCTTATTTAGTTTATAGGGAATTCGAGCATTAAAACAAAAACAAAAAAGTATTTGGCTTGAGGAATGCCCTATAAACAATAGGAAAGGAACTCAATTATGCAATGAGTAAAAGTTCATCTCGGATCCACTTTAAATCGGCCCTGGCGGGGGGTCGCGTGGCTATTCCACGGACCTACATCAGAAAGAAGAGATGGGCAGCCCCGGTGTGGAGAGAGACCGTGCTCAACAACGTGGGGTTTTTGATAAACGAGGGAAGTCTCAGGAGGATCCTGAGGCTTCCCTCTCTTAAGGTATGCATACAAATTTTGATCCGGAGCTTCAGCTCAGGATCACTTTCAGGTTTGCTTAAAATATCATATTAACTGTATTTATATGGTTCTATTATAACTTGTGCTGCCTCTGCTGACCATGTAGATTTTATTATTATTATTATTATTATTATTGATTTATAATGCACCAACATACTCCATGGTGCTGTACAAAGTAAGTAAGAGAAACAAGGGGTACACAATAATATGGACAATGGTATACAACAATAACCAAAATACAGAGTTGGTACAAAATACAGAATCGATGCAAAGTACAGAATTGGTCTTTACAGTGACAAAAGTAACATGAATAAAATGTGTAACAATGTAAAGAGAGGGAAACCCAGAGCCCGATATGGTGTAGTATGTTAATGTAATGGTATCTGGTGATGAAGAAGGTGATTATACTCACAAAGGTAGGTCGCCACCAAGGCAACCACTGGGCGAGCAGGCGGGGAGAATTATAACCTGACCCCGCTCAGGTCTAAGAAGTCGCTCTCTGTAGATAGGAAAAAGTGGGGATACACCCCTCCACCAAGGGTGGATTAAATTATTTTTAGCGGGATAACAGAGGCGCCAGGTAGAGTAAAATTAATTAAAATCGTTAAAAAGGGGGAAGTGGGTGGACTCACCTCTTTTCTGGAAGAAATGGCCGGACAACGGGCAAGTTAGTTGCAGTTTAAAGTAACATTTATTAATAACTCCAAAAGTGCAACGCGTTTCACGGGCAACAGTCCCGCTTCTTCAGGCAAACGATTTTTGGAGGGTACACTGTCTGGTCAAGACAGAGGCACAATACCCAGCTCTTGACCAGATAGTGTACCCTCCAAAAATCGTTTGCCTGAAGAAGCTGGACTGTTGCCCGTGAAACGCGTTGCACTTTTGGAGTTATTAATAAATGTTACTTTAAACTGCAAGTAACTTGCCCGTTGTCCGGCCATTTCTTCCAGAAAAGAGGTGAGTCCACTCACTTCCCCCTTTTTAACGATTTTAATTAATTTTACTCTACCTGGCGCCTCTGTTATCCTGCTAAAAAATGTGTAACAAATTCCAAGACACAAAACAGTGGGAGAGCCCTGTCCTTGCAAGCTTACAATCTAACAGATGGGGGGGGGGGGGGGGGTACAAGACAAGAGGTGAGGTAGCATGCAATATTCATACCAAAAGGCAGCATGTTTTAGGTTATCTAGTACAACGTGGCCAGAGGTCAAAGGGGAAATGCCATAAGGTAGAGTATGATTGACGGAAAAAGTGAGTTTTGAAGGCACATTTAAAAATATCAAAGGTTGGAGGGAGATGGATATGTTGTGGCAGGGCATTCCAGAGGAGGGGTGAGGCACATGACAAGTCTTGTATACATGAATGCAGGGAGGAAATTTTAGAGGAGAACAAAAGAACATCATGGGCAGCCCTGAGATTGCAGCTGGTATCTGGAAACTACTGAGAAGATGTGCAAAGGAAAGCAATGGTGGAGAGCTTTGTAAGTTAAGGTTAAGAGTTTGAACTGAATCCTCTGGTTAATTGGAAGCCAATGAAGAGCTTGACAAAGAGGAGCAGCAGAGGAAGAGCAAAAAGAAAGTTGAATGAGTCAAGCAGCCAAGTTCAGTACAGATTGGAGCGGTGCCACAAAGTAGTATGTTACAATAACTCAGACATGATATTATAGGAGCATGTATTAACATTTTAGTAGTGTGTGTTGGGGATTTATTACCCTTCAGGACTGCTTGATTGCATTTGATTATGTCAAAGGTTGCTTAAGTTTATATCAGAGGTAGCTAATGATTATGTGTGAATGCACGAGTACACCACTGGTTTGAACCGATTGATCATATACAACTATTTATAGCATTGCTTGATGTGTTTAGGATCCCCTCTGCAGATGCTTGATGACTGGGCCATTATGTTTCTCCAGGGCCTGATAGAACTTCACCCGTTCCTCTTTACCCCAAGAGCGTGCATCCTTAAGTAGCTCTCTCATCTGTTCCTGTGTGGTTGGCCTGCTGCGGATAAGGTCAACTTGTTCTTCCTCCAGAAGGCTGCTAGCATACAGCTCATCCACAACCAGTGAAACATTAGTTATTCTTGCCACAAGATGAGAATGATGTTCCTTCAAGAAACGTTTAATATCGCAAGCTCCTGTGTGTATAAAAATAAATATTTTTCTCACCATTAATAAACAGTATTTATTTTACCTATACATTGCATCTTTCCCACCTGAACAAGGAGCAGAAACTTTTTAAAAGCTCCCATCTCACACAAAGATAGGCAAAAGCAATCCCATCGCCCAGACTATACCCCCCACCACCCACCACCACCACCACCACCACCCACCACCACCACCACCCACCCACCACCACCCACCCACTACACACATCTATCCTGCCTCCAGTAGAGTGGGGCCGAACCTCCGATTTTAGGTTCGCGAACCGGGTTCGCGAACTTTCGCGTAAGGTTCGGTTCGCATAAAAGTTCGCGAACCGCAATAGACTTCAATGGGGATGCGAACTTTGAAAAAAAAAAATTATGCTGGCCACAAAAGTGATGGAAGTGTTTCAAGGGGTCTAACACCTGGACCCCCAGGTGGAGGAGTGGGATACATGCCAAAAGTCCCCGGGAAAAATCTGGATTTGACGCAAAGCAGCGTTTTAAGGGCAGAAATCACATTGAATGCTAAATGACAGGCCTAAAGTGCTTTAAAACATCTTGCATGTGTATACATCAATCAGGTAGTGTAATTAAGGTACTACTTCACACTGACACACCAAACTCACCGTGTAACGCACCACAAACAGCTGTTTGTGTAGTGACGGCCGTGCTGGACTGGTGCGCACCATGGCGAGAGTGCAGGTTTTGGTGGCTTTACAGCCCATATGGTCGCCTGGCTGATGAACAGAACAGGTATGCAGTGGCGGGTTCACTGAACAGAACAGGTATGCAGTGGCAGGTTCACTGAACAGGTATACAGTGGCGGGTTCACTGAACACATCAGGTATGCAGTGGCAGGTTCACTGAACAGGAATACAGTGGCGGGTTCACTGAACAGTACAGGTATGCAGTGGCAGGTTCACTGAACAGGTATGCAGTGGTGGGTTCACTGAACAGGTATGCAGTGGTGGGTTCACTGAACAGGTATGCAGTGGTGGGTTCACTGAACAGGTATGCAGTGGTGGGTTCACAGAACAGGTATGCAGTGGTGGGTTCACATAACAGGTATGCAGTGGCAGGTTAACTGAACAGGTATGCAGTGGTGGGTTCACTGAACAGGTATGCAGTGGTGGGTTCACAGTACAGGTATGCAGTGGTGGGTTCACTGAACAGGTATGCAGTGGTGGGTTCACAGTACAGGTATGCAGTGGTGGGTTCACTGAACAGGTATGCAGTGGCGGGTTCACTGAACAGCACAGGTATGCAGTGGCAGGTTCACTGAACAGGTATGCAGTGGTGGGTTCACTGAACAGGTATGCAGTGGTGGGTTCACTGAACAGGTATGCAGTGGTGGGTTCACAGTACAGGTATGCAGTGGTGGGTTCACAGAACAGGTATGCAGTGGCAGGTTCACAGAACAGGTATGCAGTGGTGGGTTCACAGTACAGGTATGCAGTGGTGGGTTCACAGAACAGGTATGCAGTGGCAGGTTCACTGAACAGGTATGCAGGTATCCGGTGGGCTCACTGAACAGAACAGGTATGGTGGGCTCACTGAACAGAACAGGTATGCAGCCAGGAAAGAATTGTGTAGTAAAGGATTAAAACGTATTTCAGGTTTTTATTGCTGTTCTTGGTCCCCAAAGTCATTTAGAGACCATCAGAAACCAAAAAAAAAAAAAAAAACTAGAACCTTTTGTGGGCCCCTTACACTTTACACCCCCTCCAATGATGCAAATAAAAACAAATCCAAATATTTTGACAGAAATATTTTAATTAAGAACAAAGGTCAACATTTCTAACACTCTGTCAGGAACAATTTCATGTTTGGCCTGCTGATATTAGTATGTGTATGGACTGCAGTGGTCTTTCATTGCCCACCAGTAGGTGGCCTTCTCAAGTCTATGGACGTATTCTACATTTCAGTTTACATTTACAGTTCTACATTTCATTGCCGTTTATCTGCAGGCAGGGTCTGGAACTTTATGGGCTTATATGTTCCACCAGCAGATGTTCCACAATAGCCTGAGGAATTAGAATTAATTATTTAGCACTCGGACTGCCCACTTAAAGAGAGTCTGAAGCCATTCAAAATACTTCTTTTTACAAGCTATTTATGTTAAGCAATATGAGCAGTGCTAAAATGCTGCATTCCTGCGACAGAACAAGGGCTTTATACCCCCCAAATCCCTGGGACAAAAATCGGGGTGCGCTTTCTGGTAGAGGCAGAGCTTTGCGGTGTAGCTCTGCCTCTACTGCAGTCAATCTCCGCCGATCTCTGCCTCTCCCCTTCCTTCTCAGTTTTCTTTCACTAAGAGAGGTGGGGAGAGGCAGAGATCTACTGAGATTGACTCCAGGAGAGGCAGAGCTATAGCGCTAAGCTCTGCCTCCCCGGGCAGCAAAATCCACGACCTGGAAATGTTTGCCCTGGGATTTGGGGGGGAGGTTATAAAGACCTCGTTCTGCTGCACGGATGCAGCGTGAACATAAATAGCCAGTAAAAAGAAGTATCTGTTCCTGACCTATATTTTGTTATTTAACTACCTGATTTCTAAGCTTGAATGTGTCTTGATTCTGCTTCTTGCCTACTGATTCTGTTCTGAGTATCTTTGTATATATTGGCCTCAATTCACTAAGCTTTATCAAACACTTTATCAAACGTTTGATAATTTACCTCATGGGTAAAATCTAATTCTGAATTCACTAAGGTGTTATATATTTATCGAATGTTTTACCAATAAAACGTTCAATAAATCTATAACACCTTAGTGAATTCAAAATTAGATTTCACCCATGAGGAAAATTATCAAACATTTGATAAAGTGTTTAATAAAGCTTAGTGAATTGAGGCCAATGTGTATTCTGTTTTTGTTACTTGGGTTTTTCTGCTTCTGTGGTGCTTGGTGGTTATTGTGGTTGACCTAATGCATGCAGTAGTCTTAGTTGTAAATAGTGTACTTATTTATAATCTGCTGTTTGATCCAGGGGGGTAATGATCAGAGGATATAGTGGAGCACACCCTCAGCTTCTCCCCCAGTACTGATGTGCCGTGGTTGGTCTGTCATGCAGACCAGCACCATAACATTTCTTTATGCTCTTTAATTTAGTTATTGCTTGCATACAGCCATGATAGCAATGTGTCGGAGCACAGTGCTCCTTTGTCAAAGCTGGGCTGCATGTAGACTAAAGGTGCGTACACACGCACCACTACAGAGAATGACGGGTCCGTCAGACCCTCCCAGCGGGCGGTCATTCTCCCGACAGTAGTGTGTCTGTACAGTCTGTCTGCAGACTGATAAGGCTGTTTCTGCAGAAACAGCCTTATCAGTCTGCAGACAGACCTTACAGACGCACTACTGTCAGGAGAACGACCGCCCAGCGGGAGGATCTGATGGACCCGTCGTTCTCTGTAGTGGTGCGTGTGTACGCACCTTATGATACAAATGCTAACACAAGCTTTTTATACACTAGACAATTCAAAACTGACCATTCACATCATCTGATAATATTAGATCAATGGCTGAGGTACATTTACAAACAAATCTGATGAGCAACTGCTATGGCCAGTACTACAAGTAAAAAAGAAAGATAATATGAAAAATATTTTTAGTAATTTCTTGCTTGGTGAGAGCTTTAAATGTATTTTATTAATACATTTTGAAAATATCTCCTTGGAGAAAACTCAGGAAAAAATAAAAGTAGGATATGGACCAAAGCATGCTGGACACTAGGACACTAGGGATGCTCATTTGCACTCCCCGGAATTAAAATGTCCGTATTTCAGATCAGAAATCGGCATTTCCGATTAGGATTCATAAATCGGAAAACAGAAATCAAATATAAAAGCTGAGAAATGTTTTATTTTTCCCCCACAATATTGCCTGTTGTACATTGTCTTATTATCTTTTGGGAGACACCTATGTCATTTCCAGTCCAAAGATTACTGCTTGCTGGGTAAATAAAAGTAACTTTAAGACAAACTTTTCTAGGGGTATGGATAATTATGGGCAGGACTGTGTATGATATATTTATCTATCTATCTATCTATCTATCTATCTATCTATCTATCTATCTATCTATCTATCTATCTATATATATATATATATATATATATATTAACATACATATATGTATGCAGTATCTATGTTTGTATCATATGTATGTATATCTTGTATGATACTTGACTGTAAAATGCAAAGGTGTAATTAAAATCAAAATTTTGACTGTAATTTACGTAATTTTGACTGGTAAACAGACTTGAATCGGAAATCTGCTTCCATTCATACTTAAAATTGCAGTTGAATTGAAATAACAGGAAACTTTGACTAAATCACTCAAGTCAAATTCAGCCGTTATGAGCACCACTATCGGCGGCCAGTGGGTCACTGCAGCAACATTAAGGAGGAAGTCCAGGGGAAAGTTCCGGGGTAGGGGGTCTTACATGATGCCCCCCACCTCTTCCCCGTGTGCACATGCCTACATCCGTTACATTAGGACCAACAGGAGAGTTTTAAAAGTAAAAGAGGACAGACTTCCTCCTGACATTGAAGGCTTTCCTCCTGACACGGAAGACTTTACTCCTGACACTGAATGTTTTCCTCCTGACACTGAAGGCTTTCCTCCTGACACTGAATGTTTTCCTACTGACACTGAATGTTTTCCTCCTGACACTCAGTACTTTTCCTGGGAGAAGCTCTGGAAGAAAAAGCTTTTCCTTATGTGGTTTTTACTAAAGGTAGCTGCATTATATAACAAAAAACAAAATAATAATATTAACAATAGTATGCCGAATGGACCTCAGGCTTCAAGATATTTAGACAAAGATGACATACTTTTCTGCTTCTTTGCCATTTCTTCCGTCAGGGATGTTAGATCGCCTGAAAATTAAACACATATTGAGGCCATTTTTATAGCTTTACAAAAATCACTTCAAGTGACACAGAAGCGAAAAAAGAACTCATGATATAATGTGTAGTATGGATAATTAATAGAACATTAGTAGCAAAGAAAGTAGGGTCGTATTTTTATTTTCAGGTAAATAGCTTATTTACATAACATTGCATCATTCTCTAATAATTGCAGTTTTAACAATACACCCCACATTTTAAATGATTACACAGAGCAGGCTACTGACCCTTTGAACTTGTCTAGTCAGAAAAATCATAAACAAAGATGAAACAATGAGAGACAGGTGAGATAAGAGCTTCAAAAGACAGTGCTGTCCACCACTTTACAAAGTCCCAGAGCTCAAAGAAGCTCACTGTAATGATCGCTGCTGCAGCAGCTATTGCTGGAAGTAGTAGTGCTGCAGCTCAGGCAGTTCTGATCTATTTCCATGCAAGCTGCATAGCTTTGTCTGTCTTTCCCTGCTGTCAGCTTGTGACTGATTATCATTCACCTGTGTGGGAATCTGCATGTCTGCTCCCATTGGATGACCTCAGTATAAAGATCTGCTTCCTGCAGGGTTTCCTTGGGTTTTCATAGCTTCAGTGTAAGCCAGTCTTGCTGTCGCTTTAGCCCCCGATCGTGTTTCTTGTTATAAAGATACTTTGCTGGTCTTTGCATCATATATTGCTTCATTGCCAATATATATGCATACCAGCACGTTTATTATTTTCCTTGTATTTGTGTTACGTTGATACATCAGTGTCGCTGATGTATACGTACACGAACTGTTTATATCCTGTGTGCAGTTAGTCAGCTTTCCAGCACGTTTTGGTAGGTTGCGCGTACCATGACCACCCGTGCTGAGGTAGTTACCCTGCTCCTGGTTCTGTTTGTGGATTGCGTTCATCTCTGCGAAGAGATAACGAATCCTTCTGAATCCTGTTCTGTTACTGTTTGTGGATTGCGTTCATCTCTGCGAAGAGATAACGAATCCTTCTGAATCCTGTTCTGTTACCGTTTGTGGATTGCGTTCATCTCTGCGAAGAGATAGCGAATCCTTCTGAGTCCTGTTCCCTGTATGACTCCATTCCTAGTCAGCGTTCCTGCTTATGTCATATATCGGTTCATTGCCGATATATACATATGTTAGTCAGACGTTACAAATAGTTTCATTGATAGCTGTAATTGTAATACGCTAGGAAAACATACTTATTGTATATTTATCTGTGTTATGTTCATCTATCTCGATCCTGCTATTTCCTGACTGTCCTGTCCTGTCTTTGTGAGGCACGCCATCGCCGCAGCGCATTGGCTGCCTCATTCCAGTCTGTCTGGTTTTGGACGCTTGCTGTCGCTAAGTAGCCGCTAGCTAGCAAGCGTTCATTCTGTCTACCTGTCCTGATCTCCTCAGTTCTGGTTTGTGCGCTCAGCGCTACTTTGCGCTGAGACGTTATAACGAAAGCATTGTTTGTGGCTGTCAGATCTGCACCGGCTCTGTGCGCCACAATCTCCTATTGGAGTCAGTCCTCCCCTCCACTATACTAGGGATAGCCTGTTTCCTGGTGCTAGTGTGTGTACCTCCTCCACGCCAGCTCATGCGTTGCATGCTGACTGTGGAGAATACACCACCAAGCCTTACATTATGAAAACCCCATTACCAATCCCCATTGTGGGGGGGATTCCCAGAAAGTATGACACTGTTAATTATGGTTCCTGTTCCTTTAAGAAATTTGAAGAACTTAGCTCTGAAACAGAAAATGAGTTTTTCTCTGAATGTGCCAGGTTCCTGACCAATCCTGATCTCCAAGCGACTCCTGTTTCAACCTGGGCACTCCAACTAAGTTATATTTTGTTTAAAGGGGAATTATTCCAGTGGGCATTTGATGTTCTCAATCATTCCGATTTGAAAGAGAGACCGCTGGAATTTCTAGCGTTTGTGATCCATAACTGGTTGCGCATAGATCCATTGCCTTTTCCTCTTAATGAACTCCTGGCAGCAGGCCAATCAGCTGCTCCTTCAATTGCTTGCAAGAATGAGCAGCAAGCAGAAAGTGTTACTGATAATTTTCCTGCAGCTTTGAATAAATCACCAAAAACCGCAAGGTCAAAGGCAAAACGCAAACGTTCTAAGAAACGTGTCCGATCTGCAGAGTCGTTATCCTTAGCGACTGAGACCTATAATGAGATTCTGCCATTAACAGATAATGAAATGCAATTGTCTTTCAGGGGAGTTAAATGGACTTATGAAACTACTAATGAACTTTCCTCCCTGGCTAGGGAAAATAAAGATTTTTGTTTAAAAGAATTATCTGAGTATGATTATGAGGAGATATTACAGAGTATTGAACAAATCAACTTATTTGTGAAGCAAGGAAAGTTTGCATACACTACAGTTCAGCACTTGCTACAGGTATTGGAGATTCTTAGGAATAAGGAATCTGCCAATCACCTGCTAATTAACCCAATATATGTCCCTGCTACAATCATATCTGCAAACCATGATCTGCCTGTTAAGTATGCTTGGAATCCTCCATTTGAGAAAGGAGAGATGGAAGCTCTGGTCAATGAATGGAAGAATGATTCAAGTTCATTTTGTCAATTTTACAGTGCAAAAAGTGAATTAGTATTGAATGCATGCATTAAGTCTGCCTATAACCTAATAAAAACTGGTGTGTGTGGGTATGACTTTGTGGCTCCATTGATTGATGTGTGGGAACTGATTTTGGATGATTTTTATGTGACTCCGAATTCGCAAATTTGGCGTTCTGACCCGCCTGCTTCAGCACCTTTGGCTGATTCAGCAGGTGATTCGGAGCTCTTTTTGTGTGAAATTGAAGTTCCTGCAATTCCACCCTGTACCATGGATAACTCAGTGTTACTTACCAGTAAAACAGAAGCCACTGATACATTCTTAACCTTGCCCTGTGCAAATTTCTCAGCAGAGAATCCAGAGTCCCCTTCCTGTCCAGGGAATTCCTCAGTTTTGCCTAGTCCAGTGGGGGCTGCTGCAATACTGACTTGTTCTGCAGCGCCTCATGAGCTCCAATCCAGTGTATTAAATGAGTCTCTGTCCAGTCCAGAGGTAGTTGTGGAGTCCCTATCTGGTTCAGTGCATACATCAGAAGATTTGTCCTGTCTTGTTAGTGCCCCTGAATCTGATTTGTTACTGACTTTGCTGGAATCAGCGACATCTAAGTCTGATCCAGCATTCTCGTGTAAAAGTCCAGTAGTTGCGAAGTTTAGTCATGATGATTTTTTTTTGGCCAGTCCTGGTTTTGGTCCTGTCTTGGCTGACCCTGAGGCTCACAGTTCCTTGACATGCCCAGAGGTTTCTCTTGTGCCGGTGTGCCCAGATGTTCTTTGTGTGCCAGAATGCCCAAGTGTGTCTAAGGTGTTAGCGTGCTCTGATGCTTCCTTAGTGGGAACACGTTCTGATGTTGCCAGTCTGCCTGCATGCCCAGAGATGGTTCTGGTCCCTGAAAGCCCTGATATTGATGTTTGTCCTTGTGGCCCTGACTCGGGAATTGCCCTAGGTTCCATAGGGGTTCTTGATAGTTCTCCATGTGAGCCTAAGGGGCATTCTGACCTATGGGGATCTCTTTGGAGCTTCAAGGTGTTCTGGGAGGTCTCTGAGAAAACTTGTCCTGGTGCCTTGGACTGGTTCAACAGTGGGTTTTGTGTTGGTAAAGACAGTACCGGTGGGCATTGCAAAGGCTTTGGCATTTCTGAACGGTTCCTGGAAGGCGGTGGGTATCGCTCAGGGAATTTCGGAGGGCTTTCTTCTGGAAATCATGGTTCTGATGGGTGTCACACTGGGGCTTGTAGTACTGATGGGCATGGTTCTGTAGGTTCTGGTTCTGATGGGTCCAGTCTTGTGGGGACTGATTCTGGAATTCGGTCTTGCCGGGCTGTCCCGGTCATCATGAATTATCAGTCAGACTGTTTTGTTGGGAATTTCAGTTTTGAAAAGCGTCTGGAATCCGCTTTTAAGGGCGGGGGTACTGTAATGATCGCTGCTGCAGCAGCTATTGCTGGAAGTAGTAGTGCTGCAGCTCAGGCAGTTCTGATCTATTTCCATGCAAGCTGCATAGCTTTGTCTGTCTTTCCCTGCTGTCAGCTTGTGACTGATTATCATTCACCTGTGTGGGAATCTGCATGTCTGCTCCCATTGGATGACCTCAGTATAAAGATCTGCTTCCTGCAGGGTTTCCTTGGGTTTTCATAGCTTCAGTGTAAGCCAGTCTTGCTGTCGCTTTAGCCCCCGATCGTGTTTCTTGTTATAAAGATACTTTGCTGGTCTTTGCATCATATATTGGTTCATTGCCAATATATATGCATACCAGCACGTTTATTATTTTCCTTGTATTTGTGTTACGTTGATACATCAGTGTCGCTGATGTATACGTACACGAACTGTTTATATCCTGTGTGCAGTTAGTCAGCTTTCCAGCACGTTTTGGTAGGTTGCGCGTACCGTGACCACCCGTGCTGAGGTAGTTACCCTGCTCCTGGTTCTGTTTGTGGATTGCGTTCATCTCTGCGAAGAGATAACGAATCCTTCTGAATCCTGTTCTGTTACTGTTTGTGGATTGCGTTCATCTCTGCGAAGAGATAACGAATCCTTCTGAATCCTGTTCTGTTACCGTTTGTGGATTGCGTTCATCTCTGCGAAGAGATAGCGAATCCTTCTGAGTAGTGTTGGGCGAACATCTAGATGTTCGGGTTCGGGCCGAACAGGCCGAACATGGCCGCGATGTTCGGGTGTTCGACCCGAACTCCGAACATAATGGAAGTCAATGGGGACCCGAACTTTTGTGGTTTGTAAAGCCTCCTTACATGCTACATACCCCAAATTTGCAGGGTATGTGCACCTTGGGAGTGGGTACAAGAGGAAAAAAAAATTAGCAAAAAGAGCTTATAGTTTTTGAGAAAATCGATTTTAAAGTTTCAAAGGGAAAACTGTCTTTTAAATGCGGGAAATGTCTGTTTTCTTTGCACAGGTAACATGTTTTTTGTCGGCATGCAGTCATAAATGTAATACATATAAGAGGTTCCAGGAAAAGGGACCGGTAACGCTAACCCAGCAGCAGCACACGTGATGGAACAGGAGGAGGGTGGCGCAGGAGGAGAAGAAGGCCACGCTTTGTGAGACACAACAACCCCGGCCTTGCATGAGGGCAAGAAGCGTGCGGATAGCAGGCTTTGTACCGCCATGCAGTCATAAATGTAATAAAGATAAGTGGTTCAATAAACAGGGACCACGCGGCAACGCTAACCCAGCAGCAGCAGACGTGATGGAACAGGAGCAGGCGCAGGAGGAGAAGGCCACGCTTTGTGAGACACAACAACCCAGGCCTTGCATGAGGGCAAGAAGCGTGCGGATAGCAGGCTTTGTACCGCCATGCAGTCATAAATGTAATAAAGATAAGTGGTTCAATAAACAGGGACCACGCGGCAACGCTAACCCAGCAGCAGCAGACGTGATGGAACAGGAGCAGGCGCAGGAGGAGAAGGCCACGCTTTGTGAGACACAACAACCCAGGCCTTGCATGAGGGCAAGAAGCGTGCGGATAGCAGGCTTTGTACGGCCATGCAGTCATAAATGTAATAAAGATAAGTGGTTCAATAAACAGGGACCACGCGGCAACGCTAACCCAGCAGCAGCAGACGTGATGGAACAGGAGGAGGCGCAGGAGGAGAAGGCCACGCTTTGTGAGACACAACAACCCAGGCCTTGCATGAGGGCAAGAAGCGTGCGGATAGCATGCTTTGTACCGCCATGCAGTCATAAATGTAATAAAGATAAGTGGTTCAATAAACAGGGACCACGCGGCAACGCTAACCCAGCAGCAGCAGACGTGATGGAACAGGAGCAGGCGCAGGAGGAGAAGGCCACGCTTTGTGAGACACAACAACCCAGGCCTTGCATGTGGACAAAAAGCGTGCGGATATAGCAGCAATGCTTTTTGCCGCCATGCAGTCATAAATGTAATACAGATGAGAGGTTCAATAAACAGGGCCCGGAAACGCAACACCATCCCAGATGTTCATTGGTCATGTTACTTGGTTGGGGTCCTGGAGTGTTGCGTAGTCATTTCCAATCCAGGATTGATTCATTTTAATTTGAGTCAGACGGTCTGCATTGTCTGTAGAGAGGCGGATACGCCGATCTGTGACGATGCCTCCGGCAGCACTGAAACAGCGTTCCGACATAACGCTGGCTGCCGGGCAAGCCAGCACCTCTATTGCGTACATTGCCAGTTCGTGCCAGGTGTCTAGCTTCGATACCCAATAGTTGAAGGGTGCAGATGGATGGTTCGACACAGCTACGCCATCTGACATGTAGTCCTTGACCATCTTCTCCAGGCGATCGGTGTTGGAGGTGGATCTGCACGCTTGCTGTTCAGTGGGCTGCGGCTGCATGGGTGTCAGAAAATTTTCCCACTCCAAGGACACTGCCGATACCATTCCCTTTTGGGTACTAGCTGCGGCTTGCGTTGTTTGCTGCCCTCCTGGTCGTCCTGGGTTTGCGGAAGTCAGTCTGTCTGCGTACAACTGGCTAGAGGAGGGGGAGGATGTCAATCTCCTCTCTAAAGTCTCCACAAGGGCCTGCTGGTATTCTTCCATTTTGACCTGTCTGACTCTTTCTTCAAGCAGTTTTGGAACATTGTGTTTGTACCGTGGATCCAGAAGGGTATAAACCCAGTAATTGGTGTTGTCCAGAATGCGCACAATGCGTGGGTCACGTTCAATGCAGTCTAGCATGAATTGAGCCATGTGTGCCAGAGTCCTACCAGAATCCTCATCATCCTCTTGTGAGCGTTGTGATAGTTGTTGTGATGCATCATAGTCGTCACCTTCCTCCTGGTCTGCTTCTGCTGACCATTCGCGTTGAATTGTGGAAGTCCAACGTGCACCGCTCTGGCCCTCGTCAGTGGTGGCATGAAATTCCTGCTCCAACTCCAGCTGTTCCTCCTCCTCTTCTTCGTCATAGCTGCTGGGGCCAGCGTTCCCTGAGGCGGATGGCCTGATGTTGGTACCATCACGCTGATCGTTTTCTCCTTCAGATTCCCCCAGTTGCATCATGACAGCTGTTTCCTTGATTTTTAACATCGACCTCTTCAGTAAACACAGCAGTGGTATGGTAATGCTGACTGAAGAGTTGTCACTGCTCACAAGCAACGTGGATTGCTCAAAATTTTGGAGGACTTGGCAGAGGTCCAACATGTTGGCCCAATCGGATCCACAGAAGCTTGGCAGCTGGCCGGATGCGCCTCGGTACTGCGCCGTCATGTACTGGACCACTGCACTCTTCTGCTCGCAAAAGCGGGCTAGCATGTGCAGCGTAGAATTCCAGCGCGTAGGGACATCACACAGCAAGCGATGGTGGGGGAGATTGAAGCGCTCCTGCATCTTGGCGAGTGCCCCCGAAGCAGTACTGGAATTTCTACAATGTTTGGACACTCGACGCACCTTCAACAGCAGATCGGGCACGCCTGGGTATGTCCTCAGGAACCGCTGAACTACTAGGTTCATCACGTGCGCCAGGCAAGGGATGTGTGTCAGCTTAGCCAACCTTAAAGCGCGAATGAGATTACTCCCATTATCACACACAACCATGCCCGGTTTCAGGTCCAGCGGTGCCAGCCACAAATCCGTCTGTTCCTTTATTCCCCTCCAAATTTCCTCCCCTGTGTGCTGCTTATCCCCAAGGCAGATTAGCTTCAGCAACGCTTGCTGACGCATGCCAACAGCTGTGCTGCACTGCTTCCACGATCCTACTGCTGCTGGGTTAGCGTTTCCGGATGAGGTACAGCTTTGAGATGCGTTGGAGGAGAAGGAGTCAGAGAGGTAGGTGCTGCTGTTATCCAGTGGGAGGGACGGCGGTGCAGCTGTTTGTGGCGTGGGCAACACCCGTGCCGTAGCAGGTGAGGAATCGCTGCCAGGCTCCACAAGGTTCACCCAGTGCGCGGTAAGGGAGATGTATCGACCCTGGCCGAACGCACTCGTCCAGGTGTCAGTGGTGAGGTGAACCTTGCAGGCAACGGCATTCTTCAAGCTTCGGGTTATTTTGCTGACCACGTGCTCATGCAACTCAGGCACTGCAGAGCGTGCAAAGTGGTAGCGGCTGGGAACCACGTAACGTGGGATGGCCACTGACATCATGCCCTTGAAGCTGTTTGTCTCCACCAATCGATATGGCAGCATTTCGCAGGCCAGAAGCTTGGCTATGCTGGCTGTTACTGCCACGGCCCGGGGGTCATTTGCTGGCAATTTCCTCTTGCGCTCAAACATCTCCGACACAGACAACTGAACCGTAGCGCTGCACACGGAAGGGCTGTTGGTTGTTGTGTTTGATGAACACTGGGAGACCTCAAGAGCACTACTCCGGAAAGTGACAGTGTCAGCGTCGTCTGATGTTTGTGAATGTTGTGAACCACGCAATGGCTGGGCTACTGCTGCTGCTGAGGCGGGTCTGGTGAACCCAAGGGAGGCAGTGTTGTTTCTGGTACCCTGTCCTGACGCGTTTGCCCAAAGAGTGGGATGTTTGGATAGCATGTGACGGCTCATGCTGGTGGTGGAGAGGTTGTTAATATTTTTCCCCCTGCTCAGGCGGGTCTTGCACACCTTGCAAATCGCCATGGTAACATCCTCAGTGCAGTCTTCAAAGAAAGCCCAGACTTTGGAGCACCTGCCTCCTTGCTGGCGATTTCTGTTTGCTCCTCTTTTGCCTCTCACTTGAACTTCCACGCTTGTGGTGCCTGAAATTGCGCGCCGCCTACCTTGTGGCACAAGGCGAACTCGTGCAGCAGTGTGTTCTTCAACAGACTCATCTGTGCTGCTGCTACGACGGCGATGTTCTCGTTCACAAACAAAATCTGGGTCTCTGTCCACATTGTCCATACCCTCCTCTTCCATCTCCTCAAACTCGTCATATGTCATTGTGGGCCACCGCCGTGGAGTAGAGCTCCCCACAACAACCTCTGCGCAGCACACTCCAACGTCGTCTTCCAGATCTTGTCGGCCGACCTCCTGCAATTGCAACCCCTCCTGCCCAAATTGCTCTGGGATTTGGGTTTCCGAGTCCTCTTCGGACTCGCCTCGTATTTCAGTGCGCGGTACATTTCCCACAGTTAACGGTTGTGAATCCAGGCACAACATTTCTGGCTGTTCCTCCATTGACCTTTGAAAGGTGGAAGTTTGTTGGGCTGGGAATAGCTCCTGCGAATACCCCATTGTGTCCTGAGGTAATTCATCGGACTGGTTATCTGGCAGTTGTGTGCGTGGTGTCGCTGCCGGTTGTGTCAGCTTTGTGCACACTGGCTCCTTGTAACTGGCTGAGGACTCGGACCTCGTGCGTGATGTGCTGGTGCTGCTTAACCCACTGCTGGACGCTTGAGAGGTCATCCAAGTAATTATCTGGTCCTGTTCTTTTGGATTTGTGAGGGTTGTTGTCCTGGACAACATGGGTGGTATTGAGTGGGTTTTCTTGGGTGCTCCCCTGTGGCCTGTACGTGAACCGTCAGGGGAAACACCTCTTCCCTTGCCCCTCCCTCTTTCACCGGATTTCTTCCTCATTTCACTTATCCTTACAGTACACGCTGACTGGCAGCAGTACAGTGGCAGTACAGAAATGCTATACAGTACCACTATTCCCAGCAGCGACACAGAGCACAATGCTATACAGTGACGGGTGAGCGGTGTACCACTATTCCCAGCAGACACAGAACAGTGAACAGAATGCTATATAGTGTGGCTGAGCGAGCGGTGTACCACTATTCCCAGCAGACACAGAACAGTGAACAGAATGCTATATAGTGTGGCTGAACGAGCGGTGTACTACTGTTCCCAGCAGACACAGAACAGTACACAGAATGCTATATAGTGTGGCTGAACGAGCGGTGTACTACTGTTCCCAGCAGACACAGAACAGTACACAGAATGCTATATAGTGTGGCTGAACGAGCGGTGTACTACTGTTCCCAGCAGACACAGAACAGTGAACAGAATGCTATATAGTGTGGCTGAGCGAGCGGTGTACCACTATTCCCAGCAGACACAGAACAGTGAACAGAATGCTATATAGTGTGGCTGAGCGAGCGGTGTACCACTATTCCCAGCAGACACAGAACAGTAAACAGAATGCTATATAGTGTGGCTGAGCGAGCGGTGTACCACTATTCCCAGCAGACACAGAACAGTGAACAGAATGCTATATAGTGTGGCTGAGCGAGCGGTGTACCACTATTCCCAGCAGACACAGAACAGTGAACAGAATGCTATATAGTGTGGCTGAGCGAGCGGTGTACCACTATTCCCAGCAGACACAGAACAGTGAACAGAATGCTATATAGTGTGGATGAGCGAGCGGTGTACCACTATTCCCAGCAGACACAGAACAGTAAACAGAATGCTATATAGTGTGGCTGAGCGAGCGGTGTACCACTATTCCCAGCAGACACAGAACAGTGAACAGAATGCTATATAGTGTGGCTGAGCGAGCGGTGTACCACTATTCCCAGCAGACACAGAACAGTGAACAGAATGCTATATAGTGTGGCTGAGCGAGCGGTGTACTACTGTTCCCAGCAGACACAGAACAGTACACAGAATGCTATATAGTGTGGCTGAACGAGCGGTGTACTACTGTTCCCAGCAGACACAGAACAGTACACAGAATGCTATATAGTGTGGCTGAACGAGCGGTGTACCACTATTCCAAGCAGACACAGAACAGTGAACAGAATGCTATATAGTGTGGCTGAGCGAGCGGTGTACCACTATTCCCAGCAGACACAGAGTGGCAGTAAACAGAATGCTATATAGTGTGGCTGAGCGAGGTACACAGAGTGGCAGTAAACAGAATGCTATATAGTGTGGCTGTGCAAGCGGCGTACTACTATTCCCAGCAGACACAGAGTGGCAGTAAACAGAATGCTATATAGTGTGGCTGAGCGAGGTACACAGAGTGGCAGTAAACAGAATGCTGAGCGAGCGGTGTACTACTATTCCCAGCAGCGACACACAATGACTGGGGGGGACCCTGGCTAGCGTGGCTGGAGCGCGAACTACCCTGCCTGCCTACCCAAAGCTAAACCCACAGACAAATGGCGGAGATATGACGTGGTTCGGGTATTTATTTACCCGAACCACGTGACAGTTCGGCCAATCAGAGCGCGTTCGGGTCCGAACCACGTGACCCGTTCGGCCAATCACAGCGCTAGCCGAACGTTCGGGGAACGTTCGGCCATGCGCTCTTAGTTCGGCCATATGGCCGAACGGTTTGGCCGAGCACCGTCAGGTGTTCGGCCGAACTCGAACATCACCCGAACAGGGTGATGTTCTGCAGAACCCGAACAGTGGCGAACACTGTTCGCCCAACACTACTTCTGAGTCCTGTTCCCTGTATGACTCCATTCCTAGTCAGCGTTCCTGCTTATGTCATATATCGGTTCATTGCCGATATATACATATGTTAGTCAGACGTTACAAATAGTTTCATTGATAGCTGTAATTGTAATACGCTAGGAAAACATACTTATTGTATATTTATCTGTGTTACGTTCATCTATCTCGATCCTGCTATTTCCTGACTGTCCTGTCCTGTCTTTGTGAGGCACGCCATCGCCGCAGCGCATTGGCTGCCTCATTCCAGTCTGTCTTGTTTTGGACGCTTGCTGTCGCTAAGTAGCCGCTAGCTAGCAAGCGTTCATTCTGTCTACCTGTCCTGATCTCCTCAGTTCTGGTTTGTGCGCTCAGCGCTACTTTGCGCTGAGACGTTATAACGAAAGCATTGTTTGTGGCTGTCAGATCTGCACCGGCTCTGTGCGCCACAATCTCCTATTGGAGTCAGTCCTCCCCTCCACTATACTAGGGATAGCCTGTTTCCTGGTGCTAGTGTGTGTACCTCCTCCACGCCAGCTCATGCGTTGCATGCTGACTGTGGAGAATACACCACCAAGCCTTACACTCCTTTGCATAGATAACAGCTGAAGTTTCTTAACTCTTCCTGTACTGGAAACAATATGAGACTCAAATCTGTGCTAATAATGTTTTATTTCTTAGCTGTTATACACATAAAAATCATTATATTGTAAGTTTATTTTCACTTCAGATTCCCTTAAAGGAGTGCCTGCAGTGAATTATACAGTACATTATAGTTAATGTAATCCTCATAGCATCCTAAGGTGGAAGCAGTAGATTTGGGCGCATGAGACAAGTGGACAAAAAGGGCGCCCCATTCACTCCTATTATAAATATCGTTTAATGGGCGCCGAACAGGGAAAAAAGGGCTCCGGAGATTATTAACGTTTTACAAACGGCGCCCGGAGATTTTTAAGGATTTATAACTGTGTTTGTGATGATTTAACTTTACAAAATGAGCCCGTGACGAATAACGTTTATAAAGATACTAAATCACTATTTCTAAAACATTTCTAAAACATTATTATTAGAGTTGAGCCGAAATTTTCGTAATTTCGCATTACTAAAATTACGCATGCGAAATTTGCGATTACGATGCGAAATTACGGTAGCGTAATTGCTATTAAAATCGTAATTGAAAATACCGTAAGCGTAATTTTCAACGCGTAATTTCGCGTTTCGTTCATGCCGTAATTTCGCATTAAACGCTACCGTAATTTCGCGTTAAACCGTAACGCTCCGTATAATATAAAAAAGCCGCCGACTTTAAGGGTTATTAGCAAAGCCCCCTTAAATGCTAAGAGCCTCAAATTTGGAGAATATATTAGGGAGATCAGGAGGAATAAGAGGAAATTTTTTTTTTTCAAAAAGACCTTATAGTTTTTGAGAAAATCGATGTTAAAGTTTCAAAGGAAAAATGTAAACATTTAAAAACCCGCCGACTTTAACGGTTAATAGCAAAGCCTGCTTAAAGTTTAGGAACACCAAATTCCCAGGGTATATTAAGGGGATCAGTGGGAATAAGAGGAAAATTTTTTTTTTCAAAAAGACCTTATAGTTTTTGAGAAAATCGATTTTTAAGTTTCAAGGGCGAAAATGTCTTTTAAATGCAGAAAATGTCAGTTTTTTTTGCACAGGTAACAATAGTGTATTATTTTCATAGATTCCCCCAAGTGGGAAGAGTTTTACTTACTTCGTTCTGAGTGTGGGAAATATAAAAAAAAAAAACGACGTGGGGTCCCCCCTCCCAGACCTCTTTAACCCCTTGTCCCCCATGCAGGCTGGGATAGCCAGAATGCGGAGCACCGGCCGCGTGGGGCTCCGCACCCTGACTATACCAGCCCGCATGGTCCATGGATTGGGGGGTCTCGGAAGGGGAGGGGCAGCCAAGCTTTCCCCTCCCCCTCTGAGCCCTTGTCCAATTCAAGGACAAGGGGCTCTTCTCCACCTCCGATGGGCGGTGGAGGTGGAGGCCGCGATTTCCTGGGGGGGAGGTTTATGGTGGAATCTGGGAGTCCCCTTTAAAAAGGGGTCCCCCAGATGCCCACCCCCCCTCCCAGGAGAAATGAGTATAGAGGTACTTGTACCCCTTACCCATTTCCTTTAAGAGTTAAAAGTAAATAAACACACAAACACTTAGAAAAAGTATTTTAATTGAACAAAAAACTGATAGAACATTTCCGAGGATATTGCGAGGGATCATTTATTTAAAGGGACAGGTAAGTATTAATGGTTAATTAAGAATATTAAAGGACTTTTTTCGTGGTTATGTTTTTTGTTCAATTAAAATACTTTTTCTAAGTGTTTGTGTGTTTATTTACTTTTAACTCTTAAAGGAAATGGGTAAGGGGTACAAGTACCTCTATACTCATTTCTCCTGGGAGGGGGGGTGGGCATCTGGGGGACCCCTTTTTAAACTGACTCCCAGATTCTACCATGAACCTCCCCCCCAGGAAATCGCGGCCTCCACCTCCACCGCCCATCGGAGGTGGAGAAGAGCCCCTTGTCCTTGGATTGGACAAGGACTCGGAGGGGGAGGGGAAAGCTTGGCTGCCCCTCCCCTTCCGAGACCCCCCAATCCATGGACCATGCGGGCTGGTATAGTCAGGGTGCGGAGCCCCACGCGGCCGGTGCTCCGCATTCTGGCTATCCCAGCCTGCATGGGGGACAAGGGGTTAAAGAGGTCTGGGAGGGGGGACCCCACGTCGTTTTTTTTTTTATATTTCCCACACTCAGAACGAAGTAAGTAAAACTCTTCCCACTTGGGGGAATCTATGAAAATAATACACTATTGTTACCTGTGCAAAAAAAACTGACATTTTCCGCATTTAAAAGACATTTTCGCCCTTGAAACTTAAAAATTGATTTTCTCAAAAACTATAAGGTCTTTTTGAAAAATGTTTTTTTCCTCTTATTCCCACTGATCCCCTTAATATACCCTGGGAATTTGGTGTTCCTAAACTTTAAGCAGGCTTTGCTATTAACCGTTAAAGTCGGCGGGTTTTTAAATGTTTACATTTTTCCTTTGAAACTTTAACATCGATTTTCTCAAAAACTATAAGGTCTTTTTGAAAAAAAAAATTTTCCTCTTATTCCTCCTGATCTCCTTAATATATTCTCCAAATTTGAGGCTCTTAGCATTTAAGGGGGCTTTGCTATTAACCCTTAAAGTTGGCGGCTTTTTTATATTATACGGAATGTTACGGTTTAACGCGAAATTACGGTAGCGTTTAATGCGAAATTACGGCACGATACGACTGTAATCCGAAAATTTCGCGAAAATTACGCTTACGCGAAATTTCGCAAAATCCTTCTTCATTACGATTAAGTACTTACGGCCATAATCGTAATTACACTAATTACGCGGAATTTCGCGAAATCGTAATTAGGTCATTACGCTCATCTCTAATTATTATCCACCCAAAAAAATTATTTACATTTTTTTATTTACATTTTTTATTTATTAATGTTATTTATGTTATTTAATGTTATTTATTTATTAATTATTATCCATAGGGGGTCTTAGGTTTAGGCACCACCAGGGGGGTCTTAGGTTTAGGCACCAACAGGGGGGTCTTAGGTTTAGGTACCACCAGGGGGGTCTTAGGTTTAGGCACCAACAGGGGGGTCTTAGGTTTAGGCACCAACAGGGGGGTCTTAGGTTTAGGCACCAACAGGGGGGTCTTAGGTTTAGGCACCACCAGGGGGGTCTTAGGTTTAGGCACCAACAGGGGGGTCTTAGGTTTAGGTACCAACTGGGGGGTCTTAGGTTTAGGCACCAACTGGGGGGTCTTAGGTTTAGGCACCAACAGGGGGGTCTTAGGTTTAGGCACCAACTGGGGGGTCTTAGGTTTAGGCACCAACAGGGGGGTCTTAGGTTTAGGCACCAACAGGGGGTCTAGGGGTTAGGGATAGGTACAGGGAGGGTTTTTAATAAACGAAAATATAAGTTTCACTTTACAAACAGGGAAGATTAACGTTTTACGAATTGCCGATCTCATACACATTATTTAGTGATTTATAAATTCTTAAAACGCTATTTTAAAACGAAATTCTACACAATATTTCTATAAACGATAATACTGTTTATCGTTTACACCACGCGCCCTTTTTTCCCGACGCCCTTTTTTGATGTACGCTCCTAAGGTACCTTTTACACTTAATGCGTTAGTATGCATTAGTATGCGTTTTTCCATAGCAGTGCAGTGTAAAAAAGCTTTAAGTTAAAACGCGTATAGTGGGAACTGCGTCATAGTAAAACATGGACATTACTTTAAAAATCAGTTTTCTTTCAGTTATAACTGAGAGCAACTAATTGAGTGTAAAAGGGCCCTAAGGGACCTTTTACACTTAAAGGACTATAAAAAAAAAAGTAAAGTACCTGAAGCAAATTTGAATGCATGGATGATGCCTTCCGTGCCCTCCGTGCAGTTCCGCTGGGTCCCGGCTGCTTAATCTTCCCCCGGGCCGCTCCCGACCCCACAGCCCGGCTCGGGCTGTCATGCCTCCAGTAAAATGGCCGACTCAGGTTGCTGCGGCTGCGCAGCTCTCGGCCCTCCCCTCCCGATCCACGCTACAGGCTGTCTCCTGTAGCGTGGATCGGGGGAGGCCCTAGAGCCGCACTCGCGTCTATGCGGACTGCGCAGCCGCGGCAACCTGAGTCGGCCATTTTATAGGAGGCATGACAGCCCGACCCGGGCTGTGGGGTTGGGAGCGGCCCGGGGGGAGATTAAGCAGCGGGGACCCAGCGGAACTGCACGGAGGGTGTGGAAGGCATCATCCATGCATTCAAATTTGCTTCAGGTACTTTGCTTTTTTTTTTTATTCGCCTCGTAAGTCCTTTAATCATGCTCTCATTTCTAACTGAAAAAACTGATTTTCAAAGTAATGCTCATGTTTTTCTGTGGCTCAGTTTCCACTATACGTGTTTTAACTGAAATCTTTTCACAATGCACTGCTATTGAAAAAAACGCGTACCAACGCGTACTAACACATACTAATGCACACTAACACATATCAACGCATTAAGTGTAAAAGGGCTCTAACTCGAATTGGCAAGTACACCGGTAAATAACTCACTCACCATTCACCAGGAAATGGACATAAATCTAAAACCCCATTGCCTCGTTGAAACCCGAAGCTTCACTGAGAAATCTGGAGCTCTGTGGCAACCCCTGGCCATGGCTCATCTCCAGACTCTAGCTTGGCAGCCACTGCTGCCAAGCTGGGGGCGGGCCACAACAACACAAGTGGGTTGGCCACAGAGTTTCAGACTTGTTGTGGAGGCTCCAGACAAAAATTGCCACAGCAGTTTTGCCAATAAGGGCGGGGTTTAAGATTGATGTCCATTTCATGGTGAATGGGTGAGTTATTTAAGGGTTTAATTCGCCAATCATGTGTTAGGGTAACATGGGCATCACATGAACTATAATGTATAGTTCACTGTAGGTACTCTTTATTGGTAACATACACAATATAGACATACATACAAACATATGAGCGAAGGAAAGTCCTCTGTCCTGAAAAATAAAATACAATCACATATTGAATATTCCTATTTTATGTAGAAACCACATACGCTTGCTGCAATCCTGCCACGACTGACTGGGAACTAAATACTTCAATCCACCTGCAGCCGAGGCAAAGCAATGCCCATAACGCTATAGTTAAAAATGTAGCTAGCAGTTTGCAGAACTGATTGCTGTGAAGCTATGGGAAGCCTGACCCCTGTACTACTTCCGGGTTGCAATGACCCGCAGCAGTACGCATGCGCTGGGCCGGATGCGTTCATTAGTACGTATAGGTTCAAACCCAATTCCCAGCTAATTATCCAACTCTAATAATTTCCCTCCCTTGCCAAATATCTAACCATAATTATCCTTATTTTTTCGACATTCCTGCATTTAATACCATAATGCATAAGTTTGCACTAAATTTGCACTCTAAATGGCAAACCCCCTCCCCAGCTAATCATCCTACCCTATCTCTAATCCACCCCCCCAGCTAAATATCCAACTATCCCCACTCTTCTGACATTCCCTGCATTTACTTCCATAACACATAATTGTGCCAATCATTTTGCACTCTAAATAGCCAATACAGGCTTAAACCCATCCCCCAGCTAACTATCCAAGTCTAATTATTACTACTTTGACATTTCCGACATACATCTCCATAATGCATATGTCTGCACTTAATTTGCACTCCAAATAGCAAATACAGGTTTAATCCCACCCCCCAGCTCTAAATAGCAAATACAGGCTTGAACCCCCCTCCCCAGCCAATTCTCCAATCCACTACTTTGTTTACCAAATGACATCCCCTCCAGCCTAATCCATGCCTAATTTAGAACTGTCCATCATCCCCTCTCCCAGCATTGGTCCACCTTACACCCGCCCCAGATGACCTAATCAATGGTCAAAAAGGTAGGGAAGTTTCAAACACTATATATATATGTTTGTCTTAACTTTTACACTCATTTATGCTTGGGTGCTCCCATGGGAAAAGCGTGGCAATAAAGATTTCAAGCACAGCCTTTGCATATCATTGCAGCTAACACCGCCTTGCTTTGCTAGCTGTTTTTGTCTCCTATTACACTCCTAGGCGGGGAATCAGGCTCGTACCGGCCGAGCGCAAAAAAATGTTTACACGCCCACCACCGTGGAATCCCGACTGGATCACCATCCAAGACCGTGAGGATATTCATACAAGCCAGGTCCCCGGCATAAGAGGGACTCAAGTGCGACAGCTGCCAAACCCTATATAGGTTTCTCCAGCCTCGACAACCAGGTGAGACCTTTCCTAAAGGGCCTAGAGCCATCACCTAGTAGTATCACAGTGGGCACTTTTTCTCCTTTCTGTCTCCATATCCAGCACTGTTCTATACAGGTAGCAGCACCTGAGATACAAGGGGACCTGCAGATCGCTCTCTGATGGTAAACTCTACTACCAGAATCCATAGATCTACTTATCTGCTTGATCCTGCCCTAGTGTCAGGTTTCACTCACAAATAGATTTTTTCTTGTTTGTTTCCTATCAAAGAAATTTAGTCTGTAGTCTTTTGAAAAAGAGACCAGCAGTGGCTGCTGGACCAGCAGTTAAATTTCAAATAAAAAAGAATCACCTCTGCTAACGGATGCAGCTAAAATCTACATAAACCAAAATACAGCTTTTGGCTTCGGATACATAAAAAGTAGGAACATTCTTACACAGCTATATAAAAAATGCATAGACATTACTTGTACATTGTAGTTTTGGAACATTTGGTTATTGATAGTTGTCCTTTAATTATTATTCATGTTGTATTTTTTTTTCTTCAATAATCTCTTATTAAAGAGACTCTGAAGTGAGAATAAATCTCGCTTCAGAGCTCATACTTAGCAGGGGCATGTGTGCCCCTGCTAAAACGCCGCTATCCCGCGGCTTAACGGGGGTCCCTTCACCCCCAAACCCACCCCCGCAATAGTTGGTCGCAAGTTGATCGTGAAATTTCTTCTTCCTGGAGGCAGGGCTAACTGCTGCAGCCCTGCCTCCAGTCGCGTCTATCAGACGCGCATCGCCGCCTCTCCCCCGCCCCTCTCAGTGAAGGAAGACTGAGAGGGGCGGGGGAGAGGCGGAGATACGCGTCTGACAGACGCGCGTGGGGCAGGGCTGTGGCAGTTAGCCCTGCCCCAACCAGGAAGCGCTCCCCCGCTGCACCGAGGGGATTTGGGGGTGAAGGGACCCCCGTTAAGCCGCGGGATAGCGGCGTTTTAGCAGGGGCACACATGCCCCTGCTATCTATGAGGTCTGAAGCGAGATTTATTCTCGCTTCAGACTCTCTTTAAGGAAAGTATATTCCAAATAAGCAGTATTACAACTAAATGGAATAAGAACAATGAGTGGAAAAATATTATAAATATATTACCTCTTGTCAGCTTTGCTTCCCACAATTCCTTTCCTTCACATGCTGACTCTAACATCACGGAAAAAGTTTCTGCACTTCCTTCTATGTTGACTTCTGCGAAGTTGGTTTTTG
Organism: Hyperolius riggenbachi; assembly: GCF_040937935.1. Lineage (NCBI taxonomy): Eukaryota > Metazoa > Chordata > Amphibia > Anura > Hyperoliidae > Hyperolius > Hyperolius riggenbachi. Next base: position 33,857,193 of record NC_090652.1, on the reverse strand, counting down.
TGATATCATTATGGATTTTATAAATCAAATTCTGATCCTAGGAAGCGTATACAATTCACACTTTATTATGTCATCACAGCACATAAGCATCAGTCATATATATTATTATTTATATAGCGCCGACATATTACGCAGCGCTGTACAGTGTATATATATATATCTTGTCACTAACTGTCCCTCAAAGGAGCTCACAATCTAATCCCTACCATTGCCATATGTCTATATTATGTAGTGTAAGTACTGTAGTCTAGGGCCATTTTTTTTAGGGGGAGCCAATTAACTTATCCGTAAGTTTTTGGAATGTGGGAGGAAACCGGAGTGCCCGGAGGAAACCCACGCAGACACGGAGAGAACATACAAACTCTTTGCAGATAGTACCCTGGCTGGGATTCGAACCAGGGACCCAGCGCTGCAAGGCGAGAGAGCTAACCACTACGCCACCATGCTGCTTTGGGAACAAATTATTATTACTCTGCATTAACATAGCACTGAGGCTTTTTCCACACAGCACTGTGATAGTAAAATATCAGTAAAATTACTGTTATTGAACTACTGTATACAGAATAACTGCTTGTAGAATATCAGTAGTATTGCCAATATATTACTATTAGCAATATTTGCGCCCAAATTTCCATGCAGCTTTATTACATGTGTGTTTCTGGTGGTCTAGGCAGGACATCCACAGTCACCCTTTTCCCATACTGCTTTGACACCACATTAACACACAATGATAAGTGAATATGGCCATTTTTGTTTTGCCGTAATTTTGCCGAAAATTTTACATGAAAAAAAAAACAAAACTTTTTCAAGCCCCCCCAAAAAATGACTCTTGTAAAAATGTATTATATAATAATGATCCAAACATTTATATAGCACTTTTCTCCTGTCAGACTCAAAGCGCTCAAGAGCTGCAGCCACCGGCACACACTCAGGAGGCCACCCTGCAGTGTTAGGAAGTCTTGCCTTGAACTCTTTACTGAATAGGTACTGACCCTTGCCAGGATTCGAACCCTGGTCTCCCATGTTAAAGGCAGTGCTTTTAACCAGTACTCTATCATTTCGTGAACTTTTTGAGTCAGAGAGAAATGCAAATTTGGGCACAGTCATAGTTAGCACACAGAAGCACCGGTTGTTAACGAAATATAATAACGATAAACATCGTTGTCAAGCTTGGTTAATGATAAATACCATTGTAAAAGCAGACGAGAAATAATAACGAAAAGATATTAACATTAAAGAGAACCAGAGACGAAGCACTCTCATATATTTTACCATATATATATCAAAGGGAACATGACAGTAAACACGTACTCTGCTCTTTGTTTCATCTTTCACTGCTCAGTCTCCTTGTTATCAGTTCTGATGAAATATCAGACTGAGCATTCAGTCTAGCTTTACCCCGGAATGATTATAGGTGAGTCAGTCTTCTGTGATCTCTTTTCAAGCCCAAGCCTGCACCCTCCTGGCTTTGCTTTCCTGCTACGAGGATATATAGCAGGACAGCAGAGCCACAAGGGGGCAGGCTTGGGCTTGAAAAGACATCACAGAAGACTGACTCAGCTATAATCATTATGGGGCACAGCTAGACTGAATGCTCAGTCAGAGATTTGATCAAAGCTGTTAACAAGGAGACTGAGCAGTGAAAAATGAAACAAAGAGCAGAGTAGCCATTCACTGTCATGTTTCCATTGATATATATGGTACGCTGTCTCTTATTCTCTTTAAATATGGTTACGTAATTCAACAAAACAGCTTTACCCAACCCTACCCTCACACAGAACCCTCCCCTGGTGGTGGCTAAAACTAACCACTCCCCTGGTGGTGCCTAACCCTAACCCCCCAGGTGGTGCCTAACTCTAACCCCCCGGGTGGTGCCTAACCCCCCAGGTGGTGCCTAACCCTAACCCCCCAGGTGGTGCCTAACCCTAACCCCCCAGGGGGTGCCTAACCCTAACCACCCCCGGGTGGTGCCTAACCCTAACCACCCCTGGGTGGTGCCTAACCCTAACCACTCCCCCTTGTGGTGCCTAACCCTAACCACTCCCTCTGCAGAAACACCCTTTTACATATAAAAACTATAATACCTTTGAAAACGTAAAATCTGTACATACAGTATAAGCAAAATAATATGACAAAATCTATAACGTTGCAAGCTTCTAAAACGATAACTACTTAAAAAAAACTATAATGTTCTAATATTGTTAATGATATTTTTTGCGGCGCCCATTTTTCTGCTTTTTTCACCATATTAATGAAAATTGGACTAAAGTCTATGGCGGCGCCCTTTTCATCCACCCTCGTCCTGCGCCCTTTTTTTCCTGCTCCCCAGATATCTATTGACAGACTATTATTGTGCTGTAAGTCACTATTCTTAAGTTGATTGTGGTTATTCACTAGATGCTACTGATGGAGAAACCTCATCTGGATTAATAAGAGCTTCAAGACTCAATAGTCACTTTGTGTTGTGTGTAGAAAAATTGACCTTTGCCAATAATCAAGGTAACACATCTATATATAAAAAATTGGATGTATGTATGTGTGTATGTATGTGTGTATGTGCCGCGATCACTCAAACGCTTTGACCAATTTGAACGAAACTTGGTACACAGATCCCTTACTACCTGGGATGATATGTTCTGGGGGTCTCGCGTCCCCCCTGCACACCTGGGAGGAGCTACAAACAGCAAATCAGATTTCACCCATTCATGTCAATGGAAAAAATGTAAAAGGCTGCCATTCTCACAGTAATCAAGCCAGAGTCCCCACACTTGGCACAGTTGGTCACTTGGTGACCGAGGCTACAAATCTAGGAAAAGTGGGTGGAGCATAAAACAGCCAATCAAATTTCAGCCATTCATTTTAAATGGGAAAATGTAAACTGCAGCCATTCTTACACTGTTAATCGCAGGATTTTCAAACTTGGCACACTTGGTCACTGGGTGAATGAGATTAAGATTCAGGAAAGTGGGTGGAGCCTACAATAGCCAATCAAAATTCACCTATTGATTTTCAAGGGGAATATTTAAACTGCTGCCATTCTTACACTGTTAATAGTGGAGACTTCCAACTTGGCTCAGTCGGTCATTAGGTGACTGAGGTCCAAATTCACTAAAGGGGCAGGGCCACAAACAGCCAATCAGATTGCCTTGGTGGAAAACTGTTTTATTCACACATTTTTGATGCCAGGAACCTGAAAGCTCACAAACTTGGTCATTGAGTGACTGTGCGTACAGTTGGCCATTGGGTCACTGGGGTTTAAATTCTGAAAAGGGGGCAAAGCCACAAACAGCCAATCAGATTTGTTTCGTTTCACTAGGAAAATACAAAGACCGCAAAGCTCACAAACTTGGTCATTGAGTGACTGTGTGTCCAGGTTAAAAAAGTGGGCGGGGCCAAAATCTAAGTTCACGGGGAAAATATAAACTGGAGCACTTCTTACACTTTTTATGGCATGGTTCTCAAACTTTGCCCAGATGGTCACTGGGTGACTGAGATTAATATTCAGGGAAGGGAGTGAAGCCTATAATAGCCAATCAAAACTTGGTCATTGAGCAATTGTGTGTTAGGGTTAGAAAAAGTGGGCGGAGCCAACACCAGCCAAATGCATACCATAGCTACGCCAGGCCAAAAGCTAGTTTAGTATAATAATACTATTTTAAATATAATAGTAAATTTAATATAATAGTAAAAGAAAAAAATGACTTGTTATGTACAGCTCTAAATAGACAACATGTTTTTTTTATCATCGAGAGTGGAATATCCCTTTAAATGTATATATAAATAGTCATGTTTGAGTCACACAACAATGTCGCCTGTTGAGGATCGGGAAATAATTCCTCGAAAGACTATAGGGGGAACTATGTTGTACAGACACATGCTTAGCTTGGGGGGGTGGGGGGTGAAGTGGGATGACAATGGGCACACGATGGAGCAGCTTCCATTGTCCAGGGGCTGTGGAGATAATGTTGTGATTGGTCATGCTCGGGCATCAGTGGTCATTTAGGATTCAACAGGATGGATCCTGAGCTACTTCTAACACCCGAGCAGGAACGATCGGAGGCCCCTGTACACACTGAACCGTTGTTTGCTGAAATGGTTGTCATCAGCTATTTCATCTGAAAATGTATCACATGTGTTTACCATAGAGAAGATCTGCAGAAAGCAAAACATCAAAAGTTGATATAGGTCATTTTTTTTGGGGGGGGGGGGGGGGGGGGGCAAATATGAATAACTTACTTGCAAGCTTTTGAACCTTGAAGTTTCTTCTTCAGACATTTCTTCTGACAACTGACCATTTCTAATAATTAATGTGTACCCTGATTGATGCTATCTCACAACTGTCAACAATCTTGTGGAATGTTTTCTAGTGCACAAAGGAGAACATGACCAACAAGGGAAGACCTTCCAGAGGGTGGGCAATAGGGATGCTCATTCGGATTCCGCGGAAATGCAATTTCCGAAATTCCGATCGGAAATTGCAGTTCCGCATCGGAATGCGGAAATCGGTATCGCGGAAATTTCCGCCGGAAATCGCGGAAATTCCACCCAAATTTAACATTGAATTTCTCAAAAACTATAAGATCTTTTTGAAAACTTTTTTTGCATCTTGTTCACAAGATTCAGTTTAATAAACCCTGCAAATTTGGTGTTTCTAAGACTTAAGGGGGCTTTGCTATTAATCGCTAAAGTCGGCAGATTTTTACTGTAATGTAAAATGCAGAAAGTCTGCATCTGCCTATTTTCTGCATGTTACATTACAGTAAAAATCCGCCGACTTTAGCGGTTAATAGCAAAGCCCCCGTAAGTCCTAGAAACACCAAATTTTCAGGGTGTATTAAACAGAATCTTCTGAACAAGATGTAAAAAAAGTTTTCAAAAAGACCTTATAGTTTTTGAGAAAATCGATGTTAAAGTCGGGCAGAATTTCCACGATTTCCGGCGGAAATTCCGCATTAGAATGCGGAAATTGGTAGCGGAAAGCGGAATCTGTAATTGGTACATGACGGAATGCGGATTTACCGCGGAATTGGAAATTGGCATTCCGACCATCCCTAGTGGGCAACAGTGGGTTATGGACAATAATGCTTCTCACTTGAAACCTTACTGTCTGATTAATTCATAAATTATTTTTATTATTATATATATATATTTTTTTTTTTTTTACAAAAAGATGCTGAATAAGTCTTACCTGGGAGTAAACATTGGCATTCTTTTTGACAATGACTTTGTAAATTTGGCCAGCATACATCTTTGCATTGATTTGAAAAGGTTTCTCAAGCCGCTTGAATCCACGTTTTACCTTCATTCCTTCCAGTTTCTTCAACAGTTGAGAAGAAAAAAATATATTAAGGAACTGTTAGGTTGAGAATATCATGTTTAATACTTCTTAGTCAATCCCTTATTGGTAATACTGAGGTAAAATTGTGATATATGCATTTACTTCTTTACTATTAACCTTTTTTGGAAAATAAAAAAATCACAAACATATACACACGCACGCACGCACGCACGCACACACACACACACACACACTACACAAACACTACACACTACACACAAGCTCTTTTAGTGAATCAGTCGTAAGTGATGCAGAGGAAGGGGCATTATTTAAAGAGACTCTGTAACAAAATGTTCAGCCTTATTTCTTCTATCCTATAAGTTCCTATACCTGTTCTAATGTGGTCTGTCTTACTGCAGCCTTTCCTAGTTGCACAGTGGCTGTATTATCTCTGTTGTATAATCTAATCTTCTTTCCTTTGTCAGATTTATCGGGCTCAGGCACTCAGGCTGGAATGTGCTGCTCTGCTTGTGGTAGGATAGAAGTTATACACACCCTCTCCACGCCCCCTGCAGGCTCTGTGTAAGTCACAAACTGAGCTCATCTTAGCCTATCACATGCTGGTTAGCAGCCATGTTTTTTGTTTGTAAACACTGCCTAAAACTGGCAATTACAAGTCAGGATTGCAGCAGGGAGTGGCAGAAACAGCACAGAGGGGCCCAGGAGAACATAATGAATAGAATGGTATGCTTTTTATTGTAAGAATTTTAGAGTACAGATTCTCTTTAAAGGGAATGTCAGAGGTCATAAAAAAAATCTACTTACCCGGTGCTTCCTCCAGTCCCTTGCAGCCGCCCTGTGCCCTCGCCGCAACTCCGCTCCCAGCCAATGGCCCGGGGGTCACCTCTGGTGCAGTATGCTAACCTCGCCAGGTCAGCGTCACGCTGACGTCAACTGGAATGTTCTGCGCAGGCGCAGAACTACTACGCCTGCGCAGAACACTCCAGATCATGTCAGCATGACTGGCTTGGAGAGGAGCTGCGGCGAGGGCACAGGATGGCTGCAAGGGACTGGAGAAAGCCCCAGGTAAATAGATTTTTTAATGACCTCGGACATTCCCTTTAAAGGCAAAGCCCATCTGCGCTCATTTAATTCTCAGGTGATATGGAAGCCAATGCAGAGATTTGCAGAGAGGTGCAGCAGATAAGTAGAAGTGAAAAGAATATGTTAGTCTGGCAAAATAATTCATTACAGACTACAGAGGATACAGATACTCTACACAGCAGAGTGCTTTTACCATTTTCTGTAATGAAAACACTATTTCTGATCACTAACATTAAAAGTCTACTGAAGTGAGAGGGATATGGGGGCTGTCATATTTATTTCCTTATAAGCAACACCAGTTGCCTGGCTGTCCTGCTGATCCTCTGCCTCTAATACTTTTAGCCATAGACCCTGAACAATAATGCAGCAGATCAGCTGTTTCTGACATTATTGTAATAACTGACAAGATTAGCTGCATGCTTGTTTCTGGTGTTTTTCAGACACTCCTGCAGCCAAATAGACCAGCAAGGTTGCCAGGCAACATGCAGTGTTTAAAAGGAAATAAATATGGCAGCCTCCATATAGCTCTCTTCAGTTGTCCTTTAACTAAAACTGAATGAAGTCAACTCTTACCATTGCCTTATCCTAAACTTCCAAACTTTATATGTTACACCTTAACTTTACCCCCTATAACAAAAACTCTTTCCTTATAACCTTCTATCCCTGAATAATAATTATAATAAGACAAGGGCTTTGGAGGAGTGGGGAGGTTTTTCCAGAGCGCCTTCCCCCCATATTATGGACCATGAGGGCTGGTATAGCTCAGAGTGCAGAGGCCAATGTAGCCTGGGCTCTGAATTTTGGTTATACCAGCCTGCATGCCTGGAGGGGGGGGACCCCACACTGTACATGTTCTTAAAATTCATAAAATGTATACCAAGCTCTTTATATATTAAAGTGTACCCCACCAAAATGCAATTTAACTGAGTTAAAAAAAAATCTTCTCAAAAACTACAAGGTCTAGTATATATGGGGGCTTCGCACTTTCGAAGAATCCCAAGTTGTAAATTACGAATTTTGTTTTGGAATACCAAATTTTAATATAAACTCAAAATTTGGAATTCTGCAGAAATAGGTTATCCCTAATCCTTACTGATGGCCACCTGATCAATATGCGGCATATTTAAGGGTAGACTTCCTAACAGCACATTGCTAGATCATTCTGGAAGTCTTGCAGTGTTGTAGCTCTGGATATTTTTCCTGTGCTTCTTGATCCTTGCCCTTATACTCTGAACTCCTGGTATTAACCCTTGATAGTCTGACTATTCTCTATTTGCCTACTGTCGGTATTACTGATATATTCTGATTCTGATCTTGTATGTCAATCTGGTTATCCACTCCTGTATATATTGTGTGATCTGTGTTATCCTGTGTAGTTGGATATTTGTTGTATATATTTGTATAGTTAGATTGGCTGATTGCCCGGGTATGTATTTGGCGGGTGTTGGCTCCGCCCACTTTTCTAACCCTAACACACAATGACTCAATGACCTAGTTTGTGAGCTTTTCATTGTTTGGCATCAATAATTTGCATTGAAATGAAACAAATCTGATTGGCTGTAGCTCCACCCTCTTTTCTGAATTTGAGCCCCAGTCACCCAATGACCAACTGTAACAGGGTTTAAGCTTGTGTCCTTAACAGTGCAAGAATGGCAGCAATTAAATATTCCCCTTGAAAAGCAATAAATGAATTTGGATTGGCTTTTGTAGGCTCCACCCTCTTTTATGAATATTAATCCCAGTCACCCAGTGACCAACTGTGCAAAGTTTGAGAACCCTGCCATTAACAGTGTAAGAATGGCTGCAGTTTACATTTTCCCAGTGAAATTTGTATTTGTCTCCGCTCACTGATGACCCAGCATTGCCTGGATATGTATTTGGCTGATGTTGGCTATGCCCACTTTTTCTAACAGTAACAGACAATTACTTAATTACTCAATGACCAAATTTGTGAGCTTTGCAGTCTTTGGCATCAATAATTTGCATTGAAATGAAACAAATCTGATGGGCTGTTTGTGTCTCCACCCCTTTTCTGAATTTGAACCCCAGTCACCCAATAAATAACTGTACCCAGTTTGGGGTTCGTGCAATTAACAGTGCAAGAATGGCAGTAATGAAATATTCCCCTTGAAAATCAATAGATGAATTTTGATTGGCTTTTGTAGGCTCCATCCACTTTTATGAATAATAGCTGATGAATCGGCGTTGCCCGGGTATGTATTTGGCTGGTGTTAGCTCCGTCCACTTTTTCTAACCCTAACACACAACTACTCAATGACCAAGTTTGTGAGTTTTGGGGTCTTTGTCAGCAATAATTTGTATATTCCCATAGAAATTAGAAACAAATCAGATTGGCTGTTTGTGGCTCTGTCCCTCTCCGGCATTTGAACCCCAGTCACCCAATGACCAACTGTAGCAGGTTTGAAGCATCTGTTATTAACAGAGCAAAAATTGAAGCAATTTAAATATTCCCCTTGAAAATCAACAGGTGAATTGTAACAAGCATGGATCTGGCGGCTGCTGACTCGCATGGGGGGTCTGCAGCCGCCTCTCTCCCTGGCTCTCAAGCGTTATCCGTTCCCTTGGCGTCTAGCACGCCGGGAACGATGTTATCTCCAGCTCATAGGGTTTCTGTCTCGCGCGGGCGCGCGCGGAGACAGGACCTTTATGCGGGCAGAAGGCGCGTCAGCTGACCTGCCGGTCGGCTGACGTCACTGATGACTCTCGCCGCACCGATTGGCAGATTCCGTGGTGGGAGTGGCTGGAAGCGTGCCTCCGCTTCTTAAGCCTTCAGTCGTCATTTGTTCCCTCTATAGTGCTGTGACAGCGCTCCTCTTCTTTTCTACAATTTAAACATAGAAAAAACAATCGCACATAGTGCATTACTGTGAATCGCAAAGTACAGTTCCCCACACGTGCATAAGTGCTCAATTGTGCATCACTCGTGGTCTCTACAGCCCCTCCACACTAGCAGCTCACCAGATTGACACCACCTCACAGTCCAGGTGGGTCTAGCGCTTAGCCTATAGAGCGGCCAACTCCAATGACACTTCCACGATAGTTTAGTTCACAATTGGATGATCCGTATTTAATGACAAGTTCCACATGAAAAACATATAAGAACACACATAGCATAAAACCGTTGGGCTAAAAGTTATGGCCTGCGCAATATCAGCGCACTCACTTGTGTAGGAAGATAACAGGCATTTCAGGCATTGCAGCCTAGCAATAAAGCTTCTCTGCTGGCGGTGTCGGCGTCCCGAACTTCCCCGCTCCTCGTGGCAGCCTGTCTCCTGACCTTCCAGATCCCAGTGACGTCAACGCTCCTGGTCACGGGCGTGACCAGGAGCGTTGACGTCACTGGGATCTGGAAGGTCAGGAGACAGGCTGCCACGAGGAGCGGGGAAGTTCGGGACGCCGACACCGCCAGCAGAGAAGCTTTATTGCTAGGCTGCAATGCCTGAAATGCCTGTTATCTTCCTACACAAGTGAGTGCGCTGATATTGCGCAGGCCATAACTTTTAGCCCAACGGTTTTATGCTATGTGTGTTCTTATATGTTTTTCATGTGGAACTTGTCATTAAATACGGATCATCCAATTGTGAACTAAACTATCGTGGAAGTGTCATTGGAGTTGGCCGCTCTATAGGCTAAGCGCTAGACCCACCTGGACTGTGAGGTGGTGTCAATCTGGTGAGCTGCTAGTGTGGAGGGGCTGTAGAGACCACGAGTGATGCACAATTGAGCACTTATGCACGTGTGGGGAACTGTACTTTGCGATTCACAGTAATGCACTATGTGCGATTGTTTTTTCTATGTTTAAATTGTAGAAAAGAAGAGGAGCGCTGTCACAGCACTATAGACTGATATTCAAGGACTTGTGATAGCGAACACTCGATTGAAGTATATGCTATTGCACCCGTTTGTACCCTGGCAGGCGCAGTTTGTGTTTATTATAGGTCATTTGTTCCCTGTCTGCTGTCGTGAATACTTTGTGTGAGCGCTCAGACCTTAGACTAGTGCCAGGTGTTGAAACCAAGGACTTCACACCAAGACTAGGATTGTTGTTATATTGTATTTGATTACCTGTGTATGATTCTGGCTATACCTCTGACCTTGCTTCCTGCTTAACGCTTCTGTACTTCTGCTTATCTGATTAGTTGCCGAACTCTACCTGATTACTGATTACTCTTCTGTCTCACGATTCTGTACTGATACTTACTTCTCTGTTGCCGTACCTAGCCTGTCTGACCTCTCTACTCACCAGTGGGCCCTCGCCCACTGCTCCATTAGTGACTGATAGCACCTTTCCAGCACCTCTGGAAAGGTCTGATCAAGTCTTTACAGTCACTTTCACTACTAGTACCTGGCCAGCCCCTCTGGTGAAGGACTAGTCTGTATTTTCCTATTCTCTCACTGTTTGTACCTATTCCAGCCCTTTGGAAAGGTCTGTGCTAGTATATACAGTCAGTGTACTGATAGTACTTTACCAGCTCCTCTGGTAAAGTTCCTCTCTACTATTAAAGTTACAGTTGCACGAATACACAACTCTGTCAGTATCTCTACCAGCTATACTTAGAGTTGAGCCGAAATTTTCGTAATTTTGCATTACTATAATTACGCATGCGAAATTTGTGATTACGATGCGAAATTAGCGTAGCGTAATTGCCATTAAAATCGTAATTGAAAATACCGTAAGCGTAATTTTCAACGCGAAATTTCGCGTTTTGTTCATGCCGTAATTTCGCATTAAACGCTACCGTAATTTCGCGTTAAACCGTAACGCTCCGTATAATATAAAAAAACCGCCGACTTTAAGGGTTAATAGCAAAGCCCCCTTAAATGCTAAGAGCCTCAAATTTGGAGAATATATTAAGGAGATCAGGAGGAATAAGAGGAAAAAATAAATTTCAAAAAGACTTTACAGTTTTTGAGAAAATCGATGTTAAAGTTTCAAAGTAAAAATGTATACATTTAAAAACCCGCCGAATTTAACGGTTAATAGCAAAGCCTGCTTAAAGTTTAGGAACACCAAATTCCTAGGGTATATTAAGGGGATCAGTGGGAATAAAAGGAAAAAAAAATTTTTCAAAAAGACCTTATAGTTTTTGAGAAAATCGATTTTTAAGTTTCAAGGGCAAAAATGTCTTTTAAATGCGGAAAATGTCAGTTTTTTTTGCACAGGTAACAATAGTGTATTATTTTCATAGATTCCCCCAAGTGGGAAGAGTTTTACTTACTTCGTTCTGAGTGTGGGAAATATAAAAAAAAAAATGACGTGGGGTCCCCCCTCCCAGACCTCTTTAACCCCTTGTCCCCCATGCAGGCTGGGATAGCCAGAATGCGGAGCACCGGCCGCGTGGGGCTCCGCACCCTGACTATACCAGCCCGCATGGTCCATGGATTAGGGGGGTATCGGAAGGGGAGGGGCAGCCAAGCTTTCCCCTCCCCCTCCGAGCCCTTGTCCAATCCAAGGACAAGGGGCTCTTCTCCACCTCCGATGGGCGGTGGAGGCCGCGATTTCCTGGTGGGGGGGTTCATGGTGGAATCTGGGAGTCCCCTTTAAAAAGGGGTCCCCCAGATGCCCACCCCCCCTCCCAGGAGAAATGAGTATAGAGGTACTTGTACCCCTTACCCATTTCCTTTAAGAGTTAAAAGTAAATAAACACACAAACACATAGAAAAAGTATTTTAATTGAACAAAAAACATAACCACGAAAAAAGTCCTTTAATATTCTTAATTAACCAATAATACTTACCTGTTCCTTTAAATAAATGATCCCACGCAATATCCTCGGAAATGTTCTATCAGTTACAATGTAACAAAGTTATTACAATGTAACAACTTTGTTACATTGTAACTACGCCGCACCCGACGTCACTCGCCGCTCACCCGCCGCATACGCGTCCGTGCAGGACGCTAAGTCCCCGCAGCTCCCGCTGTCCACCCCGCCCACATGTCACCCACATGTCACCCACATGTGGGTGACATGTGGGTGACATGTGGGAGAGGCGGGGAGGGCAGCGGAGCCGGCGGGGACTTAGCGTCCTGCACGGACCCGACAGAGCTCTGAGCTATATAGCTCAGAGCTCTCTAAGCATCTTTGTATTTGGGCTCCAAGGAGCCCCATTGGTCCTTAGCAGACCAATGGGGTTCCTTCAAATCAGAAGGAACCCCATTGGTCTGCTAAGGACCAATGGGGCTCCTTGGAGCCCAAATACAAAGATGCTTAGAGAGCTCTGAGCTATATAGCTCAGAGCTCTGTCGGGTCCGTGCGGCGGGTGAGCGGCGAGTGACGTCGGGTGCGGCGTAGTTACAATGTAACAAAGTTGTTACATTGTAATAACTTTGTTACATTGTAACTGATAGAACATTTCCGAGGATATTGCGTGGGATCATTTATTTAAAGGGACAGGTAAGTATTAATGGTTAATTAAGAATATTAAAGGACTTTTTTCGTGGTTATGTTTTTTGTTCAATTAAAATACTTTTTCTATGTGTTTGTGTGTTTATTTACTTTTAACTCTTAAAGGAAATGGGTAAGGGGTACAAGTACCTCTATATTCATTTCTCCTGGAAGGGGGGGTGGGCATCTGGGGGACCCCTTTTTAAAGGGGACTCCCAGATTCCACCATGAAACCCCCCCCCCCCCCCCAGGAAATCGCGGCCTCCACCTCCACCGCCCATTGGAGGTGGAGAAGAGCCCCTTGTCCTTGGATTGGACAAGGGCTCGGAGGGGGATGGGAAAGCTTGGCTGCCCCTCCCCTTCCGAGACCCCCCAATCCATGGACCATGCGGGCTGGTATAGTCAGGGTACGGAGCCCCACGCGGCCGGTGCTCCGCATTCTGGCTATCCCAGCCTGCATGGGGGACAAGGGGTTAAAGAGGTCTGGGAGGGGGGACCCCACGTCGTTTTTTTTTTATATTTCCCACACTCAGAACGAAGTAAGTAAAACTCTTCCCACTTGGGGGAATCTATGAAAATAATACACTATTGTTACCTGTGCAAAAAAAAACTGACATTTTCCGCATTTAAAAGACATTTTTGCCCTTGAAACTTAAAAATCGATTTTCTCAAAAACTATAAGGTCTTTTTGAAAAAAAAAGTTTCCTCTTATTCCCACTGATCCCCTTAATATACCCTAGGAATTTGGTGTTCCTAAACTTTAAGCAGGCTTTGCTATTAACCGTTAAAGTCGGCGGGTTTTTAAATGTATACATTTTTACTTTGAAACTTTAACATCGATTTTCTCAAAAACTATAAGGTCTTTTTGAAAAAAACATTTTTCCTCTTATTCCTCCTGATCTCCTTAATATATTCTCCAAATTTGAGGCTCTTAGCATTTAAGGGGGCTTTGTTATTAACCCTTTAAGTCGGCAGCTTTTTTATATTATACGGAGCGTTACGGTTTAACGCGAAATTACGGTAGCGTTTAATGCGAAATTACGGCATGAACAAATACCCATTGTAATGCGAAAATTACGCGAAAATTACGCTTACGCAAAATTTTGCGAAATCCTTCTTCATTACGATTATGTACTTACGGCCATAATCGTAATTACACTAATTACGCAAAATTTCGCGAAATCGTAATTAGGTCATTACGCTCATCTCTAGCTATACTTGCATTATTGGTGATTCTGCAGATCACCACATAATCAGGTATAGTGTCTGTATTATTGGTGATACTGCAGATCACCTATAATCAGACGTCTAAGTTGCAGCACCCAACCAATTACATGAATTTTGATTGGCTATTATAGGCTCCACTCACTTCCCATAATATTAATCTCAGTCACCCAGTGACTACCTGGGCAAAGTTTGAGAACCCTTGCCATTAACAGTGTAAGAATGGCTGCAGTTTATATTTTCCTAGTGAAATTTGTTTTTGGCTCTGCCCACATTTTGTAACCTTGACACACAGTCACTCAATGACCAGGTTTGTGAGCTCTGGTGTCCTTGGCATCAATAATTTGTAATTTAGCAGTGAGATGAAAAAATCTGATTGGCTGTGTGTAGCTCCACCCCTTTTCTGAATTTGAACCCCAGTGACCCAATGACCAAGTATACCAGGTTTGAGGCTTGTGTCATTAACTGTGCAAGAATGGCAGCAATTTAAATATTCCCCTTGAAAATCAACAGGTGAATTTTGATTTTCTTTTTAGGCTCCACCTACTTTTCTGAATATTAATCCCAGTCACCCAGTGACCAAGTTTTAAGCTTTCGGGTTTCTGCCATCAAAATTGTGTGAATGAAAGCAGTTTATCCAGTAAAGTAATCTGATTGGCTGTTTGTGGCTCCACCCCTTTAATGGATTTGAACCCCAGCCACTTCATGACCGACTGTAGCCGGTTTGAGGCTTCTGCCATTATTAGTGTAAGAGTGGCAGTAGTTTCAATATTTCCCTTAAAAATCAATAGGTGAATTTTGATTGGCTGTTGTAGGTTTCACCCACTTTCCTGAATATTTATCCCAGTCATCCATTGACCAACTGTGTCACAGTTGAGAACCCTGCCAATAACAGAATGGCTGAAATCAATCTAACAAATTGGATTGGCTGTTTGTGGCTCCACCCCTTTAGTAAATTTGGACCCCAGTCACCTATCAGGCAAGAGGCCTCTGTCATTAACAGTGTAAGAATGGTAGCAATGTAAATATTCCACTTGAAAATCAATAGGTGGAATTTGATTGGCTGTTGTTGGCTCCACCCACATTTCTGAATATTAATCCCAGTCACCCAGTGGCCCACTGTGTCAAGTTTGGGAATCCTTTTATTAACAGTGTAAGAATGGCTGCAGTTTATATTTTCCACTGGAAAAATGTAGTTGTTGGCTCCCCCACTTTTTCTAACCTTGAAATATAGTCACTCAATGACCAAACTTATGAGCTTTGGGCTTTTAGTATCAATAATTTGTATATTCCCATTGAAATAAAAAAAAATATCTGATTGGCTGTTCGTGGCTCTGCCCCCTTTCCGAATTTTAACCCCAGTCACCCAGTGACTAACAGTACCAGGTTTGAAGCATCTGCTATTAACTGTGTAAGAATGGCAGCAATGTAAATATTCCCTTTGAAAATCAACAGGTGAATTTTAATTGGCTGTTGTAGGCTCCACCCACTCTCTTGAATATTCATCCCATTCACTCAGTGACCAACTGTGCAAAGTTTGAGAACCCTGCCAGTAACAGTGTAAGAATGGCTGCAGTTTATATTTTCCTAGTGAACTTTATTTTTTGCTCCGCCCACTTTTTGTAACTTTGACACACAGTCACACAATGACCAAGTTTGTGAGCTTTCAGATTCCTGGCATCAAAAATGTGTGTATGGAAGCAGTTTATCCACCAAGAAAGTCTGATTGGCTGTTTGTGGCCCTGCCCCTTTAGTGAACTTGGACCACAGTCACCCAATGACCGACTGTAGCAAGTTTGAAGCCTCTGCCATTAACAGTGTAAGAATGGCAGCAGTTTTAATATCCCCTTTGAAAATCAATAGGTGACTTTTGATTGGCTGTTGTAGGCTCCACCCACTTTCCTGAATATTAATCTCATTCACACAGTGACCAAGTGTGCCAAGTTTGAGAACCCTGCGATTAACAGTGTAAGAATGGCTGCAGTTTACATTTTTCCATTTGAAATTAATGTCTGAAATTTGATTGGCTGTTTTATGCTCCGCCCACTTTTCCTGGATTTGTAACCTCGGTCACCAAGTGACCAACTGTGCCAAGTGTGGGGACTCTGGCTCAATTACTGTGAGAATGGCAGCCTTTTCCATTTTTTCCATTCACTTTAATGGGTGTAATCTGATTGGCTGTTTGTAGCTCCGCCCTGGTGTGCAGGGGGGACGTGAGACCCCAGAAGATATCATCCCAGGTAGTAAGGGATCTGTATACTAAGTTTCGTTCAAATCGGTCAAGGCGTTTTCGCGTGATCGCGGCACATACACACACACACATACATACATACATACTTCCGATTTTATATAGATAGATAGTGAGTTAGAGGGGTTCTGGTATTGTTATTCCTTTTGTTGCTCGGATTGTATGTTTGTATGTGTAAGGTGAATGTATATTTTAATTGCTGCACCTCTGTAAATAAACAGGTTTTCACCTTCAAATCCAACCTGTGCATATCTCAGTATTTTCATATATGTGATTTCTTGCTCTTACCTTTTCTTGATAAGAATCTGCTTGAGCAGATTCTTACACCTGCTACCTTGTTGTTGGCACATATTTTTTTAAATAGTGATGTGATGATAATGGTAATGTTTAACTGACTGATTTATTGATTGATTGATGATGAAATAATAAGAACTACTATATGCCAGACACTGAATAATTACAATGTTATCCACTTCACCCCCAAGGGGTTTTTACCCTAACGGACAAGAGCAGGTTTCTCCTGTCAGTGTTCCTCCCTTTCATTTGCCAATAACTTTATTACTACTTTTTGCAACAAAATTATCTATACCTTGTTTTTTGTCACCAATTAGGCTTTCTGTGGGTAGTACATTTTTCTATGATTTTTGTTATTCTAAATTCATTTTAACAGGAAAATGGGAAAAAAATGGAAACAAAATTATTATTATTCTTTTTTCAGCCATTAGTTTTAAAATAAAACATTCTCCTGTGTTTAGAAATGTAGGTTTATCTGTCTTTATTTTTTTAGTCCGGTCCATAATTACAAGGCCCTATGTAGTAAAGTAATAGTAATATACCCTCATAAAATATAGATTAAAAAAGATAAGACACTAAAGACTATTTATGTATTTTCTTAACCATTTAAGGACCGCAGTGATTGAGATCTACGCCCTGTATTGGTGGGCTCCTGGCTGGCAGGGCGTAGATCTCAATCACTGTCCGCAGCATGCATCCGCCGTTTCCGCTGCTCCACGCCGATCGCGCCGCTCAAACCCGACGAGTCTCACCGCATCTCACGGGCTCTGTCTGTCTCTATGACGGCAGAGTCATGTGAGCGGGTCAGGAGCCGATTTAATTGGCTCCTGGCCCTGTCTTTCAATGTAAGCCGTTCCCATTGGCTTACATTGAAAAACAGGGTCAGGAGCCAATGAAAGCGGCTCCTGACCGGCTCACATGACTCTGCCGTCATAGAGACGGTAGAGTCTGTATCCTGGGGGTCTCGGCAAGCGGCGATGACGGCGGTTGCGGCGGGTATGTGCGGCGATTCGTCGGGATTTCGGCGGGATTGGACGAGCGGTCTCTGGTCTTTAAGTGCCCAGAGACTGCTGGTCCTTAAATGGATAAACTGATTTTTTTTTTAAAAGTTCTTTTTTTTTTGAGAGGGAGGGGGCTTTGGAAGTGGAAGGGATTTATTTTATTTATATTTAATTATACGTGTATGTGTATGTACGTGTGTATATGTGGTGTATGTGTAATTTTACTTTTTGGCCACTAGATGGTGTTGCAAACACTCTCCAGTTTTACAGGAAGTCTTCACTTTTTTTTTTACATTTTACAGCTTCCTGTTTTATGAATGGACATGGCCCCTGATCAGTGTCATGTCCATTCATTTCAGGCATTGCGATTGGGTAGAAAAGCACTCGCTCCTCTTCCCCAATCACGGATCGCAGTGTCCCGACAGTTAATACCCGTGAGGGAGGCGTGCACGCGTGCACAACGGTGCCAGGAGCAAGCGACGCATTAAAAATTCCTGGAGTCGTTACCAGGCTCAAACAGGATGTTTTACTGCGTCTATTTGTCAGGAAGTGGATAAATTATTATGAATAATGGATGGTGGTGATAAGGATTATTATTGTCTAAATAGCATTAATAAATCAAAGTACAAAATAAGACATTACCTCTAGGTTGTTTTCCCAAGCAGGTATTAGATACACATGAAGTCTGTATTCCCTGGTTTCCTCTAAGTTTGGGCACAATACGCGAAAGTACAAGTGGACAGTACAATCGATTGGTTTCTTTGCAAAGCATGAATATTGTACTGCAGGTCCTAAACAGGAGAATGAGGGGTTCTCCAGTACGGTATATGATGTCTCAATCCTAGATGGTGTCTCTAAATTCATTTTTCCATTTTTGAAATGACCACATTTAAACATGGTTTTATTCCCAATGAGACCTGTAGATAAAAAAGACTTTTCATAACTATGCATAGGACTAAGTTCAATATGTTGTCCGCTCAATCCTGGTGTTAGGAACAGAGCTGGAAACCAGGTAACTCCTGCCCCAAACCATGAATAGTTGAAAGATGTGAAGTTCCGCTCGATGTTCCAAAGGTATCAAATTCTACATTGGTCCTTAATCATAGCATGGATCCAATTACAATCATTGATTACAACTATCTCTCCAGCTGACAGGTCAAAAGTTCACAAGACTGCTCTGTAAAATCATTTAGAATGCTGAGTAGTGTGTAAACTGCAAATATTAAAGCATGATGCAATGTTATAAAAAAAACACTATATAACTGAAAATAAAAATATGAGAATATTTTCTTTGCTACTAATGTTCTAGTAATTATCCGTACTACACAACCAAGTCATCATAATTTTTTTTTCCGCTTCAGTGTCTCTTTAAGAAAAAAAAAATCTCTTACGATGAAAACATAATTTTTAGCGGATTTTGCTCCTCATCCATATGAAAAAGATGTGATTGCTTTTGCACAAGCCACAATAAAAGTGTGATTTTCTTAAAATTGGGTTTACATATTATTTGTTAGCCCTGGCTGTCCTGCTGATTTTCCACCTCCAATACTTTTAACCATTGAATTTGACCCTGAATAAGTATTCTGATCAGATGTTTAGGACTTAAAGTGGACCCAAATTAAAAATACAAGATTTCAGAAATAAAATCTATTTTCTAAATTATAATAATAGCAGCCTTTTTTCAGCTGCATGATGACAAATATAAATTTTTTTACATTTATTGGAGAAACCCCTCCCTTCTTTTCAAATTGCCGGGATTTTTCCGGCAAACTGGTGGAGTCGATGGTGTCCAGCAATGGAGGAATTGCTAATGGCTGCCCCCAGTATAACCCTAGCTATGAAAAGAGAAGGGTGAAAAGCATGCACTGAAATAATCATAGGTTTGAAGGAGTGTTTATTTATCTTTGTATGTGTCAGAGTGGTGCAACTAAATATTTTTAATTAAAAAAATGTTTGGTTTGGGTCCGCTTTAAGTCTGACTGGATTAGTTGCATGTTTGCTTCAGGTGTGTGTGATTCAGACACTTCTGATGCTGAGGATTACAGTCTATGACTATGATTGCGATTACACCATCAAGTGTTGATACTGCATATTATTTATGTTTTTTCACTTGCAGCTGGTGAGCGGCTGCCCATTGCTTGCTACATTATTTATGTTTGCCTTTCTCTGAGGACTACCTTCTGAAGAGAAGGATACTTGTGAATAGGGAAAGTCAATGAGATGCA
The DNA here is from genome assembly GCF_040937935.1 of Hyperolius riggenbachi. NCBI lineage: Eukaryota > Metazoa > Chordata > Amphibia > Anura > Hyperoliidae > Hyperolius > Hyperolius riggenbachi. Next base: position 33,837,412 of record NC_090652.1, on the reverse strand, counting down.
AATAATTAAGAGCTGATGCATAATTATACAAACTTTGTATGCAACATCATGCAGCTTAAAGAGAACCCGAGGTGGAGATCGTAGAAAGAAATCTATACACAGAGGCTGGGTCTGGCTATAGTGCCCACCCTCTGTTGCTAGTTGAATCCCCCCTAAGTCCCCCCTGCACTCCGCTCTCCCCCATAAATTACGGCCGCTCTCTCGGGCATTGTGTACCTTACTATTGTCACTCAAGCCGCTCCCCCCGCCTCCTGCAGAGCGCCGGTCCCCGTCTGCGTCCCTTCTCTCCAATCAGCGGCGAGGGAAGGGACGTGGGCGGGACCGGCGCTCTGCAGGAGGTGTGGGAGCGCCGTGAGTGACACTAGTGAGGTAAATACAGCCAGCTACGACACGCTGTGTGTGGCCAGCGCAGTGTAATTTATGGGGGAGAGCGGAGCGCAGGGGGGACTTAGCGGGGATTCAACTAGCAACAGAGGGTGGGCACTATAGCCAGACCCAGCCTCTGTGTATAGATTTAACTCTAAGATCCCCACCTCGGGTTCTCTTTAAAAATGGGCTAATACAATTCCACAATTTGGTGTGATTAGATTGATCCACTTTCAAAATGTGCACATTTGCATAATCCCATATCAACTTGGAATAATTAGGAATTGTCTGATTCAGTGGATATTCGGATTTGCGAACTTCTGTTTTTCCTTTTTTCCAATTTCTGATCTTCTGTTTTTACGATTTTCTGTGTTTTTGATTTTCGAGGCGTATTCTATCAGCCATTTTTTTGCATCAGAGAATTAAAAAAATGAAAAAGAAAAACTGGAAAACACAGAAATCAGAATTCAGAAATGGGAAGTCGTGTGATTGGTCGGAAATTAATTTCAGGACCAAGCCAATTTTTATAATTTTGCTATGACTTTGCTTAAGTTGATAGATCTTGGGCAATTTTTAGTCTACCCAAACATGTTTAGTCTTGTTTTTTTCAGGACAAATAGGGCTTTCTTTGGATATCACTTAATTATAGTAAATCTGGAATTTGCTTGTGTTTTAAAGCAATAATATGCTTCAAAAAATGAAAAAAAAATGAATTTTCGGAATTGTTTAACCGATTTGAGTAAATATCTCAAATTGCAGCAGTAAAACTGTCATAAACTGATTATTCTATATTTTATCTATGCACAGATATCAAAATTATGTACATTATTTTTAGGTACACTGTAGGGGCACTAAATAGAACACCGCTCACGACCTCCATCCACCGACAGTGCAGGAAAACGGGCTGCTAAGACCTCAGATCCAATACTGTAGAAAGTGAAATCCGCATGATGTTGGTAGAATCAGTATAGCTTTATTCAATCAATACACATGACAGGCTAAAATCCAACACCACATGCTGACATGTTTCGGGCGTTACATGCCCTTAATCATAGCACTAAATAGAGGTGGAAATTAGGATTTTAAGACCGAAAAAGTGATAATTATGCAATCCTAGGGATCAGCTGATCAGGAGCAGTCAAAGTACACAAGAATGCTGGAGTAAAAATCTACAATGTGTCAGAAGCTAGCATTCATAGACAGTACATAGATTTAAATATGCGTGGTCCTGAAGTTAATATTTTGCCGAAAAATTCTGCATTCTCTGATTGGTCCAATGTTGCTGAGTTCTGTTATTGTTCTAAAATTACCAAGTTGCGATAAATCAGATTTCTACAGAATTCCTGTGTGATTTCCGATCGGAACTTTGCGGAATTCGAATGAGCATCCCTAGGAATAATTTGCATCTTATTGACCATCCCTACTTGTCAAGACCGAGTACCACAAAATCATTGAAACTGTGAGAAGATGAGATGGTATTTGATTTATTGGACATTATGTAGACATCACAATGCACAGATTAATATAATTAATTACTGTGTTTTTTGGACTAGAAGATTCACTGTTTCTCCCACAAAACTGGGGGAAAAAAGACACTGCGTCTTATAGTCCAAATGCAGGGAGTTCCTGACTTGTGAGCACCTGCCAATACGAACCTCCAACCCACTGCAATATCAGGGAGTCCCTGTACTGTGCCCATGCAGAGGAGAACAGAGGTGGACAAACAGAGAACACAGGGGACACAAAGGGGCATAGAGAAGGACACAAGGGAGATCGAGGAGGACACAGATGGACACAAAGGGGCATAGAGAAGAACACAATGAGGGACACAAAGGGGAATAGAGGAGGACAGAAGGGCAGTGGCAGGCACATGGGGGACACAGGAGGACACAAAGAGGCATAGAGGAGGACACAAGGGGGACAGAGGCAGAATCATGGGGGACACAGGAGGACAAAGAAGGACAGAGAAGGACACAGGGAGACACAAGAGGTACAAGGGGGCATGAAGTACAAAGGGTGCCTAATCCACAAAATGCCCCTTGACCATGGATGCACCAGGTTTAGTATATATTTTTTCATCAGTTTTTGTCCTCTAAACCTAGATGCATCTTATGGTCAGGAGCGTCTTATAGTCCGAAAAATATGGTAATTATTTTTTTCAATTTATATAGCAATAACATCTCCCATTGCCTGGCACAACAAGTAAACAATGCAGACACCAATCAGCATTTCTGCCTTTTAATCTGCAAGCATTCCAGCAAAGAGTTGTGGCTACAGATGGTACAGCTATTCTGCACCATGGAAGATAATATACATCCGTGAGTAAGTCCGACAGCGCAAAACAATTATTGGCGACCACTCTTTGTCCCTGTATGCTGCTGCAATCAGAGTGGTGATGCACTGTATACTGTGATGTACTGACTGTAACCACAACTGTTTACTGAAACACTGTGCTGCTTGCAAATTTTCATCAGTAATTTGTGCATCGAAAATTTTATTTTAGTTAAAGTGAACCTCCAGACTAAAAATGTACTCAGTAGCACTGAAAAGGCTTGGTGTTTCTTTCGGAGCAGTGCTTTTCAGCGCTGCTAGATTTGGGCGCAGCCGGCGCCTCCATAGACTTCAATAGGAATTATTCCTATTGAAGTGCTCAGTGAATAACGTCGGCTCCGTCAGAAGACTGAGCCGACGTTGCTTAAAAACATAATAATTCGGCCTCCAGCAATCGCTGGAAGCCGAATTATTTCATTCCCCCACTATCCATGTCGGCCTGGAGGGGGAATAGTAATTAAATCGGCCCGGACTTGTGCAGAAGCAGGATCAGCTATATACCGCTGTATCCTGCGCCCGGCGCCGATTTCAAATGTACTCGTTTATTTACCAGTTTCACAGCATCAGAACTTTGTTTTTCTTACATAAGCCTTATTTTTAGCTGCACAAAAGCTTAAGCTCCGCCCCATCAAAGAAAACTGCGCGGGCTTTTTTTCCTGATGCGGTGCAAAGCATGATGGGATTTCCTATGTTGTTATTCACGTTGCCTAGCAACTGGGAGGCGTCATCAGCACACAGGACAGTTGGAACTGTGTCTCATACTCCCTGTCACCGCCTTTCAACCAAAAAGATGGCTGCCATCATGAAATTTAAACATTTGCCTGTTCTTTTAAAACAGGGTGGGTAAGAGATTATATTACCTATCTATTTTAATTAACATAACTAATGTAACTTAATGACCGTATCTTTGTTTAGGCTGAAGTTCCTCTTTAAGGAAACAAGTTTGTGAAAATTCATGAAAACCACGAAAAATGTTATTTTTACCGCAAAAAAATTCTCAAACAACGCAAAAAAAAAAAAACAGCGTGAAAAGTCAAAAAAAATATTTTAAAAATCGCAAACTTATTACTAAATTATTTTTAATCCACAGTGTATGGCTAGCACCAATGAGAGAGATATTTACAGACGTGCTTTGACTCCACAGATCCGTGCACACCAGATCCCTTCATAGATAAACGTCCAAACTGAGTCAGCACTGTCTTCTGTGTTCTGTATAATTAAGCTCTTTTATTAAATTAAAAGCATAATGGCAAGCATATCCAGCATATCCATGCTGGATATGCTTGCCATTATGCTTTTAATTTAATAAAAGAGCTTAATTATACAGAAGACGGTGCTGAGTCAGTTTGGACGTTTAAATTATTTTTAATGGCATATTTGCTCAAAAGTCGAATTTAACATTACTTTGCAATAATAAATGTGAAAAGAATATCGTCATTTTAGCTAATCACCACTGAAACACTTGCCAATTAAAAGGCATACAGTAAATGCTGATTGGTGCCCACATTGTTTTCTTGTTGTGCTATGTTACCTGCTTGACTAAGGCCTCGTTCACACTGGCACATTGTGTTATCTTGTTTTGCTAACGCTACGCCAATGAACGTTTATGAAGCATTTTGTACCGTGTGACACTATTCACTGGAAGTGCCCAATTTTCTGTTGGAAGCAAAAGCGCATTGTCAGGCAACATGCGTGGCAATGTGCGGCGATCCGGAAGTCATGTCATTCTACTACGACACAAGTTTTTTTAAATGTTATTGGAGGTTTGCATTGTGGCACGCATGTGTGGAAACATATTTTTTTCAATACACTTCCGCGCAATTCGAATATTGGCTACAGGAAGTTAGCATTAGAGAGGCTTACTTCCTGCTTTGCTTGCAGCCAGAATAAAGGCTTTTTTAGCATTGCGGTGCAATGTGGTCATCGCACTGCAATGCTCCCATAATGCCGGTTTCCAGTGTAAAACCACCCTTAAAGAGAAACCGTGACCAAGAATTGAACTTCATCCCAATCAGTAGCTGATACCCCCTTTCTCATGAGAAATCTTTTCCTTTTCTCAAACTGATATCACACTGATATTGTGGTGAAACCCCTCCCACTGTGTGATGTCAGGACCATGGTCCTGACAGTTTCCTGTCTGTGAACCTCATTGTATTGTGGGAAATAGCTGTTTACAGCTGTTTCCAACTGCTAAAAAAGCAAGCACCATCTCCTTCCAGTGACATAACCTGCCAGCAGTAAAAATGTCACCATGTGATAAATGTCAGAATGTAAACCAGAGAGGAGGAAAGCTTTTATAATGGGCAAACACATGACTAAATCATTTATAAATAATTATTGTAAAAATGAAGCACTTTTTTAATACATTATTTTCACTGGAGTTCCTCTTTAAGATGAAGGTGTGATCATTCCCGCCCGGACATTTGTTAAACATCAGGGTTAATCTATCTTTGCTAAGGTAATCTATCTCTGTTTATGCAAACATCTTCCATTGCACTGGATTTTTCGGTATACATCATAAGCCAAAGAACACTGTGACCTACCTTGTAGGTTGGTATAATGGGGTAAGTATACGCTGGACACTACACCAGGGGCAACCTTCACATTGAACAAAGGACCCACAAGTTTATATCCATTATTCTCCATTTGTTTCTCATAACAACTTCCAGATTCCAGTTTATACTCTATGGTGACTGAAGATTTTACCCGGAATGCAATTCCTGTCTCTGAGCAGCGGGAAAGTCGTTCAGGTTGAAGTTCAAGCCTGAGAAGTGGAAGAGAATTATTAGGCAGACCAATGTTTTTAAAGGTCAGTCATTTGTTAATGGACTTGTGGAATGTTGCTGGAATGTTTAGAAAGAAATATAGTCCAGCCTGACTGAAAGTTATAATAGAACTGGGTATTTAAAACCTGAACTAAAGTGATACTTAAAGAGGCTCTGTAACAAAATTTTGAGCCTTATTTCTTCTATCCTATAAGTTCCTATACCTGTTCTAATGTGGTCTGCCTTACTGCAACCTTTTCTACTTGCACTGTCTCTGTAATAAATCTTATCTTCTTTCCTCTGTCGGCTCTGTTGGCTGAGGCTGAAATGTGTGGAATGTGCAGCACTGCTTATAATTGGCAGAAGCTTTACACACCCTCTCCAAGCTCTGCATGAGTCACACAGTAAGCTGTTCTCAGCCTATCACACTCTGGTTAGAAGCCATGTCTTTTGTTTGTAAACACTGCCTAAAACTGTTAATTACAAGCCAGGATTGCAGCAGGGAGTGGCAGAAACAGCACAGAGGGGCCCAGGAGAACATAATGAAGTGAATGGTATGCTTTTAGAGTACAGATTCTCTTTAAGTGAAAATAAACTGATGAGATAAATCATTATATCTATTTTCCTACTTCTAATAATGACTTTTAGGTATCCCACAGTTTATGTTATGTTTAACCAATTCAGCCCAAGAGTTATTTTCACATTTCAGAGCTGCTCCTATTCATTTGCCAATACCTCTATTACTACTTATCCCACCTAAATGATCCATATATTGTATAATAGAAAAAAAAACACACTATTTTTCCATTTACATATGTACATTTGTACTTTTATGCTTGGCACTGTACATACAAATGTCTATCTCATTATATCACATGTCACTTAAGATTTCCTTTAACCCTTAGACTACCAGTTAATTTTTAACAAAGCTAAATGCCAGTGCAAGCTAATGTTTATATTGTGGTTACTAAATGTCTTACCTAAATCTACATGTACCAAAGTCCAAATTAGCAGATAGGGATGGAAATAAATTTGAGATGATTGACAATAATGCTAATAATTAGGGTACAGAATTATGCTAATTATTATGAGAATTTATCTTGCAGCAAAAGCATTTGATTGGTTCATTTTCAAGCTGCTTTGTTTTGCAGTAACATTTGCATAATTCTGCAACATCATCTGCACTGAGCCCAAACCTTGTACTAAATGGCTTTTAGACATTCATGGCACAGGAATGGGGGAATAAAAAATGCCTATAGATGTCCACTGTGGGCAGGAGTAGTTTTAAGCAATGTGTAGCAAGCACCTATGGTGGACCGAGGAAAAGGTATGACGTGCTCTCCACTCCAGTCACCTTTGCACTGCAGGTGTCCTTCCAAATAATCGAATCCAATGAGTAAGCACCGTCTTCAATAAATAAGCTCTTTTATTAAAGTATCAAATCATCATAAAACCAGGAGGATCAAGCAACCAGCTTGATCCTCCTGGTTTTATGATGATTTGATACTTTAATAAAAGAGCTTATTTATTGAAGACGGTGCTTACTCATTGGATTCGGGCAGGAGTAGTTTTATATGCAATTGCCTTTAGACGTTCTTGGGGTATGGATGCAAAAACACAGAACACCTAAAAATGTTTGTGGTAGTCTGAGGGTTAATTTACAGCTAATATTTCACTTTCAGAGCCAATTACCTTTGTGTTGGCCCTTCATTGGCTCATCTGATATTTTGCATAGGGATGGTCAGAAATGCCCATTTCCAATTCCACGAAAATTACGATGTACGCTGATTTCAATTTCTGTTTCTCCGATTTCTGATTTCCTGCTTCTCCAATTTCCATTTTTCAAATTTACGATTTTGAAGGAGGATTTTATTTTTACATCAGAGAATGCAAAAACAAAATTGGAATGCAAAAAAAAATAAAAAAAAAAAATCTAAAAACACTTAAATCGTAAAAAGAAAAATCGTAAAACGGAAATCAGAAAAATGGAAATGGAAAAAGGGCAGCTCAGAAGTTCGGGGCAGCAAAGTAAATGTTGCGTATGTTGTTGTTCATGCATAAGATACTACCATTACTAATTGTTATTATTAATGTTGTTGTTGCTATACAGCACCAGCATATACATGACGCTTTTTAATTATAGTGGCTATAGCAGAAGTCCCCAACGTTTTCCTTTTAGTCGATAAGCTGTAAACTAGATAGTAATGAAGAAAGCTAGATTAGTAGCTGCATGGTATGTCCAAGGTTAATTTGTATGTTTGTCTGAAAAGATGAGTTTTAATGTTGCATTTATAGGACTTGGAGCATGGTGAGTGCTGAATGTAATGTTAGAAGTTCCAAAGAAGAGGGTAAGCGTTTGAGAAGTTGTGATTGAATGAATGTGATTGTCAAAGGAGGTTAGAGCAAATGAGAATTAATTTTCGAGAGTAGAGATTTCATTTTATGGGGTATCTCAGCAATATATGAAGGGGCTACATATACATATATGAAATATGAAGTGAGAGGAATATGGAGGCTGCCATTTGTTACCTTTTAAGCAATATGAGTTAACTGACAGTTCTGCTAATATTTCTGGCATTAGTAGTATGTGAATCACACACCTGAAACAAACATGCAGCTAATCTAGTCAAGCTTCAGTCAGAAACATGTGATCTGCATGCTTGTTCAGGGTCTATGGCTTAAAGTATTAGAGGCAGAGGATCAACAGGGCAGCCAGGCTATTTGTGTTATTGAAAGGAAATAAATATGGCAGCTTCCATACCCCCTCTCACAGTACGTTCCCTTTAAAATAGCATTATAGATTAGAGCTAGAAGTTTATTTGAACACCACTAGCATTAAGAATGTATTGGATATGAGATTTCAAGTATTACCTGTACGATCTCCCATGAAGAGTTGGAGTAATTACATCAGTTTCCTCCTCAATCTGAAACACAGTAAAGAATACATGGAATATTGTCATTTTAATTCATTTTAACAACTTAAAGCTTGATGTTAACAGCTTTATCTTGGGCTCTATAATACTATACAATAATTGTAATGATATTCATGTACATGTGGTCTGAAAGCCAGCATTTCTACTTTGCTCTAAAAGATTCCTTACGGCTTTAAAATTACTATCCTAGATTTTTTTTTTTTTTTTGCAGAACATCACTTAAATGGTTAAACAAAGCACTTTGTCCTGCTATTCAGCCTCAAATCCACATCCAAACTGGAGATAACAGTATCTTTGTTTACATTCCAATGTTGATACATGTGTGTGTAACAAGTAAAAAACACTTTCTGAGAAGCTGTCTCTGCGTCAGGCACACACAGAGCTCAGAACAATTCATTAGAAGATTTTAATATATAATAAAAAGCAGTTCTAATAAAATGCAATGGCAGCTTACAGGGCAAGAAAAACTACACTTTGGAAAATTGTAATTTGTAGACAGACAATATTACTTATGCACAAATGCAAATATGATAACTGTATGAATAATAAAGAGTAGAAAAACATATTTTTATTAAATGTTATGTCAGAGTTTCAGACCACTTTAAGTATCCTTTTTTTTATCCTTTGTTTACATTTGTACAGCGCTGCTAACAGTAGCAGCGTTGTACTAGATCAACGATCCCTGGCCAATCAGCGGCCGGGGATCGCTGTCACATGACAGGCAGGAGCCTGTTAGAGGCTGCACAGGACAGATCCGTTCCTGTGCAGCCTCCGATCTCCGGGGCAGGGAGGGAGGAGAGGGAGAGGGGGAATCCTGCGGTGGAGGGGGCTTTGAGGTGCCCCCCCCGCCAGCCACACGCAGGCAGGAGCAATCAGACCCCCCCAGCACATCATCCCCCTAGTGGGAAAAAAAGGGGGGCGATCTGGTCTCTTTGCCTGGTTTTTGATCTGTGCTGGGGGCTGTAGAGCCCACCCAGCACAGATCAGCGAAATCAGCGCTGGTCCTTAAGGGGGGGGGGGGGGGGGTAAAGGCTGAGTCCTGAAGTGGTTAATGGGCACAGCCATGCGGGTGTACCCTTACCCTGGCCTTTGAAGAAGCTGTGAGAACCCTGTGAAACGGCTGTCAGGCCTATCCTTTAGCCCTAGTGTTAGATATATGTTTCCCGAAGAGCCTGAATAAATCCTCTTGTGGTAACTGGTGCTCGGTGCTCTTTTCTGCTATTGGCTGGAATCATTTTTGAGGCAGTAGGGAAGAAATTTCAATAACAAAGGTGAGAGTGTGAGAAAAGGCAGCAGGGATGGAGGAACTTCTATGAAAAGGAGACAGCAGATATCAGTAGTAAAGAATGAAGAGGCAGTTGTATTCAGAGCTGGAGGAAGCAGAAGAAACAGAAGTGAATAGGCAGCAATGATGAAGACCATGAATGGAAGTAGAGGCAGTGATCATTAAAATAGAGGAAAATGTTGAAAATGAGGGGCGTGGCGCCTGAAAGGGAGGGGCAGAATAGTCCCACCTCTTTTTTTATAAAACTCTGTCTCTTTCAAAGGTGGGCGTGGTGGCCATATGGGCAGAGAGTTGTCTGGAGCAGTGCCAATTTGGAGTAACCAGATAAGCACTTGTTAATAGAGAGCTACTCTCCATGTTACTTGTAATCTTTCTGTTGCTTGAGGAACCTCTGAAAGAGATTTATCCTCTTCAAAAGGGGTGCACATTCGGATTCCGCAAAATTGAAATTTGCGAATTTCTGATCAGAAATCCAAATTTCTGATTGGAATTCAGAAAACGGAAAACGGAATGCCACGAAAATCCGATTTATCGCAACTTGGTAATTTTAGCCCAATCACAGAACTAGGAAGCATTGGACCAATCAGAGAATGCAGAATTTTCTTGGAAAATGTTAATTTCAGAGCAATCACAAAACTGATTTCTGTTTTTCCGATTTCTGTTTTTGGTTTTTTGTTGTTGATTTTTTTGAATTCTACGATGCAAAAAATTACTCATAAAACGCTCCTCAAAAATCAGAAAATGGAAAATTGGAGATCCAGAAATTGGAAAGATGGAACATTTGAAAATGGAAAATCGAAAAATCAGAATTTCCTTGGAAATGGAAATCAGCATTTCCGACCACCCCTACTCTTGAAGCTACTCAGCTACAGATTACCACTGGCTCCTTCTCTATTTATAGACTTGGTTGTCCCTCCATGCTGCATGGCCCGGCTGAGTATATGAACAGAGGAGGAGGGGGTAGCAAACTCTTGGTTTAGCAGAAGAGCTGAAGTGGATGAATCTTTTCTAGAGACTCTTCAAGCAACAACGAGACACCACGCAACATGAAGAGAACCCTTCTATCAAAAAAAAAAAAAAAACCACTGCAATTATGACTGCTGATGATAAAGACAGGGCTCTTAATTTTTATACACTTGGCCTGTGTGTATGGGATGTCAGGATATCTATATAGTAGAACCAGACAGGCCTCAGTATGTATCCCAGGTTAATGAGTATGAAATATTTGCTTGATTGCTGACAGGTGTGTAAAAAAGGGACCCTTTCAACAGAGGAAACTTCAATGCTGGTGAAAGGGTCTAGTATTGAATGCTTTTGCATGCAAACCACTTTGGAAGCAAATATCATCCATCTAGTGCAATTGAATACAACTTGCGTCCAAGTTGTTTTTAACAGTACAGTTCCAGCTTGTTATGAGTGTTCGAGTGCAGAGGGTTACTGATTGTTTGTAAGAGATCTCTATACACATTAGCAAAAGTGAGTTTTCTTAACTGTGTTGGCGGGGTGGGGGAGTGATTAGATCGCACCATAACCCTATGTTTTCATGAATATGCACCTGATCACCAGCCCCCATGCCGATTAGTGGTAGAAACCTGGCTCTTGAAGTTAAGGGGAACTATGTTGTCTCCCTGTTTCAGGAGTCACATATTTTCCTTTGGGGATGGAGCTATTGAAGAAGAGGGGTGGCTGTGCTGTCTTTCTTTCTGAGCCTGTTTTTTTGGCTTTGGGTCCTATGGGAGAAAAGAGCTTTATCAATGTTTCATTGTTGTTGCTGTTTTAACCAGTTTTTCATGGAGTTGAACACATTCAGCACCATTGAAAGCACATTGTTTCGTGATAGCTGAGCAGGAGTGTTCATCTGGCTGCAGTACTTACTTGCAGTGCTGTGTTACAAAGCACCAGCTAACACTGCTATGGTGAATCAAGCCTGCATGTAATCTTCTCTTCGGTTAGGTGTGGTTACCAACAGTAATGTACTGTATATAATACTCTACGATAAGTCTAGAAATTTAAGTCTGATTCACTAAGTAAAAGTACATTCCTTCACTTGTACACAAGGTGAACCTAGATTTCTGACTCATAACTGGGGTGGGGGATGACGATGATACCTCTCTCTTAACCTTTGCAGCCAGCATGCTTTATAACTCCTCCCCTCCCCCCCAAAAAAAACTGCCACCTTTTGCATGGAGGAGCACTATTTTGTATAGCTTACTTTAAAAATTAGAAGCGTGCATTGCCTGTGAAACTCTGACATTTTTACCAACCAATGGCTGCAACACTGAGCACACTGTGTAATGTGTGTACTATTAGTGACATCACCATTTGCACTAATTTAACCAGTGGTAAGTGGTGGTTTTTTGGAAAGGCCAAGAAACATTCCTGGCCACAACAATTTACAAGGAAAAGGCAAGGGAAAGATACTGATCTACAGTGCTTAATAAGGAAGGTGGTGGATAATTACTACACTTGGGGACTTGGGGGAGGTATTGGTTGCTTTTAAGGGCCTTAAGGGGTTAATGATGGCAATACTTTATCAAGTGCAGTCATTAACCCCCCTAGTCCCCTACTGCAGCTGTTAATTCCTTCTGGTCCCTGAATGCAAACACTTTGCTGGGTAGACTTATGTTTAAGTTGATAAATTCCAGCTTAAGAGGGTCGAATTTTGGAGTCGATACACAAGGTTGACTCATATTCAGGGCCGGATTTCTGGGAAGGCCAGGAAGGCCATGGCCTAGGGCAATAAAATCGGATAAGATAAGAAGGGCGGCAGGACTTGGAGAGAGAAGAGGTCATATGTTAAAGTAAATCATCTCTTCCGGTCCTCAGCGCAGCGCCCTGCTCTGCATTGATGTCTAAATTCCAGAGATCCCGTAATCCCTGCACGTCTGATGATGATCCCATCCTCTGAATGATAGACATACTGTACATGCTGCTGTGTGAAAAGTGACAGTTAACAGTAAAGCACACAGAACTGCATTCAGCTTTAATGCACACATTCAGAGGAATTTCAAGAAGATTTTAATGAGGATGATACACTGTACAATACTCTACTACTACAGAGGAATTTCAGCTCTGCTAGTTACTTCTCCCTTTCTCCTACAGCTGTCAGAATGACAGTTAAAGACTTTCTCTTATCTAACCTAAGTTTATGACTGTTTAGCTAGCCAGGGATGTTTATGGCAGCAGTGATCTCCTGCTTCAGTTAACTCTTTCCTGACTCATTTTAGGATCTGTCTTTCTGTTTTTAGCACTACATTGTCACTGTTTAAAGGACTTACGAGCCCAAATAGGTAAAAAAAGAGAAGTACCTTAATCACTTTTAAATGCACGGAGGATGCCATCCGCGCTCTCCGTGCAGTTCCGCTGGGTCCCCACAGTGTGATAGCCCCCCGTGCCGCTCCCGACCCCACGGACGGGGTTGGGCTCTCCTTCCTCTCCTAAGATGGCCGCTAGAGCTGGCCGCAGCTGCGCAGTCCGCATACACATTAGTGCGGCTGCGCAGCTCTAGGGCCCTCCCCCCTGATCCACACACAGTAGCGTGAATCGACGGGGGAGGCCCTAGAGCTGCGCAGCCACACTAACGCGTATGCGGACTGTGCAGCCGCGGCCAGCTCCGGTGGCAATCTTAGGAGAGGAAGGGGAGCCCGACCCCGTCCGTGGGGTTGGGAGCGGCACGGGGGGCTATCACACTGTGGGGACCCAGTGGAACTGCACGGAGGGAGCGCGGATGCATTTAACCACTTCAGGATTCTGCGTTAACTACGCCCCTGAATCCTGAAGTGGATTGCATGCGAGCGGCCGTTCCATGTCAGTTCACGGAGGGTGTCTCGCGGCTCGCAGGGTAAATGTAAACACCCGGGGAAGATCTTCCCCGGTGTTTACATATATACGGCGCTGCGCAGCAGCAGCGCCGTAGAGGAGATCGGCGATCCCCGGCCTCTGATTGGCCGGGGATCGCCGGCATTTGATAGGCTAAAGCCTATCCTATCCAGCGCAGGACGGCTTTCCGTCCTGCGCCGCACACAGGGGATGGGAGAGGGAGGGAAGGAGGCAGAGGGAGGACTAGTGCTGCGGAGGGGGGCCTAGAGGAGCCCCCCCCCCCCCGCTAGGCACAGCAGCCGGCGGCGATCAGACCCCCCCAGCAGGACATTCCCCTAGTGGGGAAAAAAGGGGGGAAGTCTGATTGCCCTGCCTGATTTCTGATCTGTGCTGCGGGCTGAAGAGCCCCCGCAGCACAGATCAGCCAAACCACCCGGAATCCGGAAGTGGTTAAAAGTGATTAAGGTACTCCTCTTTTTTTACCTATTTGGGCTCGTAAGTCCTTTAACCAATTAGCATTCCTGGACGTGAGTTTCACGTCATGCTCTGTCCCTGCCTGCATTCCCAGACCTGAAACTCACGTCCTGCAGTCTAAGCAGCGCTGTGCGCGCCCGCGCGCGTGCACGTGCGCGCGCATGCGCGCGCCCGCGAGTCCGCGCGATCCTCTCATTGGTGCATGTGAACAGAAGTTCACAGAACCAATGAGATCGTTTTTACTGTGAATGACAGCTGCCATAGCCAATGGCAGCTCTCATTCACACTGTGACAATGTAAACATTACATTGTTGCCACCTAAAGCTGCTGAAGCCTCAGATCTCTCGTCAGTGTGAGATCTGAGGTGGAGCAGCTTGTGTGCAGAGCTGTGTGAGCTGTGTGATCCACTAGTGAAAATAAATTATATTTGATTGCTGTTTTTAACCCCTTCCCAGCCTAACTATCCCTTGTGTGTTCAGTACACTGTACTGATCACACTGTACTAATCTAGCTGATCTAGCTGTCCTAGGCCCTTTTTATACTGCCCCCCTCCCCCCCTATTAGTGTTTTAGTTTGCTGACCCCTTATTGATCAGTTGATCGTCATATGATCATCTGATCTTCTGATCTCACCTCTCTCCCCCTCACATCACCGTCCTCTCTTCTACTTCCATCCCCAGCACTTTCCTCATCCTCATTTAAAAAAAAAAAAAATCTTTCTATCTATTATCTCTTTATCTTGTTCTGTACCCTATTTATAAAAAATGGCAAAGAGGCGATACACAGAACAGGAGATCGTTGCCTTGATGGAAATCAGCGGCAGCGACGAAGAATCTGACTGCGAATCTGACGGCGAAGAATGGCTGCCGGTTGAACATTCCGACCCGCTGTCAGACGGCGACTCCAGCTCTGATGAAGGTGAAGGGCCATCAGAGCAGGCAAGAGTTGCTACTGTGCATCCTGTTGTCACTGCATCAGTTCCCAGTGGCAGCGACTCTGAGACACAGGCGTCATCAGATCGCAGAGGAGGGAGCACAGCAGGCACTAGTGCTCCAGGGGCAGGCAGCCAGCAGCAAAGTCCTCAGGAACCCATGGACATTTTAGATGGCACTAGTGCTCCAGGGGCTAGCAGCCAGCAGCAAAGTCAGCAGGTACCACTGGACATGTCACACCTACTGTGGGTACCGCCAAACATGCAAGCACCCCAAATCCCTGCTTTCATTGCATAACAGTGGCTTAATGGTTGACATGACAGGGAATATGTCACCAGTCGATGTTTTCCAGCAATTCGTCAATGACGATTTTTTGCAATTTATTGTCGAGCAGACAAATTTGTATGCCTCTCAATTCATTGAGTCTCACCCCAGGTCCACTTATACCCGGAAATGGACACCAACAAACTTGTCGGAGTTGAAAGTGTTTCTAGGCCTAACTTTCAACATGGGGCTAACAAAAAAATTGCAACTCGCAATGTACTGGAGTACAAATCCCATACACCACACCCCTCTGTACTCATCAACTATGCCAAAGCTGCGTTATTAGATGATCATGAGATTTCTGCATTTCAATGACAATAGTCAAAACAAGAGTCCAGACAATGCAGGCAGAGACCGGCTTTTTAAATTAAGGCCGCTTATAAATCACCTTAATTTAAAATTCAGTGAAATTTGTGTGCCTGGAAGAGAAATTGCAATTGACGAATCTCTAATGCCATTTCATGGCCGGCTTGGATTCAAACAATTCATCCCCAGTAAACGAGCCAGGTATGGAGTAAAGCTCTATAAGCTTTGCGAAAGCGGATCAGGGTACACCTTTGCATTTCGCATCTATGAGGGGCGAGATAGCATGCTACAGCCAGAGGGGTGCCCAGCAGATATGGGAGCCAATGGAAAAATTGTGGTGGACCTCATGACCCCCTTACTAAATAAGGGGTATCATCTATTTGTAGACAATTTCTACACCAGCTTGCCACTTTTTAAATTTCTTTTTTCGGCTGACACCGTTGCCTGTGGTACCATCAGGGCAAACCGAAAAGGCTTTCCGCAAGAAGTCCTGAAAAAAAAATTGAAAAAGGGGGAGACTTGTAGTCTGCGCAGCAATGAAGTCCTGGCACTAAAATACAAGGACAAAAAAGATGTGCTTATGCTGTCCACCATGCACACAGAGGGCACAGTGTTAGTGACGTCTCGCCGATCAGAGACTGTCAAGCCTATTGCGATAGATGACTACAACAAGCATATGGGAGCAGTGGATCTGTCTGACCAGATGTTGGCCCCATATTTGGTAGCTAGAAAAACGAAATCCTGGTACAAGAAGGTAGGGATTTATTTGCTACAAATGGCAATGTTCAACGCCCATGTGGCATACAGAAAAGCAGGCAATACCGGGTCATACCTGCAGTTCCAGGAACAGATCATTGCATCTTTCCTTTTTGGATCTAGCACAACACCAGTACGCAGTGACCAATCCCAATGCGAAGACATCATCAGACTCTGCGACAGGCACTTTATGGAAGCACTCCCTCCTAATCCCCTGAAAAAATATCCTCAGAAGAGGTGCAAAGTGTGTGCCAAACATCAAATAAGAAAGGACACAAGATATTACTGTCCAGATTGTCCCTCCAACCCAGGCCTCTGCTTTACTCCGTGTTATAAAATATACCATACGGTCACCAATTATTAGAACCATGCCTATCTCCCAAAAAAAATTCTGTAGCCACCAGCTCTATTTGAAAAAAAAATGTTTCCAAAAATAAAGAAAATAGACCAGGGGCAGCCTAAGGCATGTGCCATTAATTAAGGGCCACCATTCCCAGCGGGCCACCACATTATATTCTTATTTTTACAGTTGGTCATTGTTTATGACTGTATTTTGTTCATGTTTTTTTTATGTTGCAGTTATACAAATAAATGAATATCAAACAATAAAAAAAGTGTAAAAGAAAAGTAAAAAGACAAAAAAAAAAAAAAAAAAAAAAAAGAGCTAGGCATTGCTGCTACCTCCACGTGGTGCCTGGTGGAAACAGCGAAAGCTGGCAAAATGCAGTGGATATTTCATTTCATTTTATATTTGATTTATCAACACTTAGTGGCTATGCAGTCTCTGCAGTGGATGTTGCCATTTGCCCTGCATAGGATACTATATTGACAATGGCGGATGAAGGGGCCACAAATTCTTTCTGCTGCTCCTGCACAGGCTGAATATAATGGTCAACTACATGATCATCTAGTAACAAAATAAGGCCTATGGCACATCATTTTCATCGTGAGAAGCTGAAGAATACATTTTCCAGTGTTTTATTTCAGAGGCACCTGTCACTTTCAAAATGCTTAGTGACAAACTGTCACCAACAGTCAAAAAAATATTTATTTTCAAACAAGTGGTCACACTTGTGCAATTTTCAGCAAAACCACAAAAATGTAACGGACACAATATACCCATCTTTGTATAGCCCTGGATCTCTACTTTTCAAAATGGAGGCACTTGTAGTACTTATTTTCTGTTCTGACACACATAGGACTCTGTGAAGGAAGCCTGACGCTATAAAAAGGAAAGCGAAAAAAATGCCCTTCAAAAATCCAAGTACACAGGTCTCTTATAAAGGCCCACTACGTGGTCAGCTAGTAACAAAATAAGGCCTATGGCACATCATTTTCATCGTGAGAAGCTGAAGAATACATTTTCCAGTGTTTTATTTCAGTGGCACCTGTCACTTTCAAAATGCTTAGCGACAAACTGTCACCAACAGTCAAAAAAATATTTATTTTCAAACAAGTGGTCACACTTGTGCAATTTTCAGCAAAACCACAAAAATGTAACGGACACAATATACCCATCTTTGTATAGCCCTGGATCTCTACTTTTCAAAATGGTGGCACTTGTAGTACTTATTTTCTGTTCTGACACACATAGGACTCTGTGAAGGAAGCCTGACGCTATAAAAAGGAAAGCGAAAAAAATGCCCTTCAAAAATCCAAATACGCAGGTCTCTTATAAAGGCCCACTACGTGGTCAGCTAGTAACAAAATAAGGCCTATGGCACATCATTTTCATCGTGAGAAGCTGAAGAATACATTTTCCAGTGTTTTATTTCAGTGGCACCTGTCACTTTCAAAATGCTTAGCGACAAACTGTCACCAACAGTCAAAAAAATATTTATTTTCAAACAAGTGGTCACACTTGTGCAATTTTCAGCAAGACCACAAAAATGTAACGGACACAATATACCCATCTTTGTATAGCCCTGGATCTCTACTTTTCAAAATGGTGGCACTTGTAGTACTTATTTTCTGTTCTGACACACATAGGACTCTGTGAAGGAAGCGTGACGCTATAAAAAGGAAAGCGGAAAAAATGCCCTTCAAAAATCCAAATACGCAGGTCTCTCATAAAGGCCCACTACGTGGTCAGCTAGTAACAAAATAAGGCCTATGGCACATCATTTTCATCGTGAGAAGCTGAAGAATACATTTTCCAGTGTTTTATTTCAGTGGCACCTGTCACTTTCAAAATGCTTAGCGACAAACTGTCACCAACAGTCAAAAAAATATTTATTTTCTAACAAGCGGTCACACTTGTGCAATTTTCAGCAAAACCACAAAAATGTAACGGACACAATATACCCATCTTTGTATAGCCCTGGATCTCTACTTTTCAAAATGGTGGCACTTGTAGTACTTATTTTCTGTTCTGACACACATAGGACTCTGTGAAGGAAGCCTGACGCTATAAAAAGGAAAGCGGAAAAAATACCCTTCAAAAATCCAAATACGCAGGTCTCTTATAAAGGCCCACTACGTGGTCAGCTAGTAACAAAATAAGGCCTATGGCACATCATTTTAACCAGGAAGGGCCAAAGAACATTTTTTGAAGTGTTTTATATCAAAATCACTTGTCATGTGAAAATTAGGCAGGGTGAAAAGTGACAAAAATGTATATTTTCTGCTTTTACATCTGTTTTTCCTTGTCATATGCATATGAAATAAAATAATTGCTTGGAAACAATATTACTGAGAGATAGCCTAGATTGTCCTGAAAAAAACACCACATGTTTCAATTAGATAGCATAAGTAATCAAAAAGTTATTACTGTATTAAAAGCAACACAGCTGAGTATCAAAATTTTCAGGAATCTGAAGGGGGTAAAAACCCAGGAATGCGAAGTGGTTAAAGGACACCTACATATCTATGCCATTTTATGTAGTTTAGGATCCTTCTAATTACCTGTAGCAGTAGAGTATTGTTAGCCGTTAGTGAAGGCAGAAAGTTTTCAATCAGGATTTTATCATTTATTGGCTATTATGTTTAACTTAAAAGAAAAAGCTTTCTGCTACTAAGCCACCTTCTTCCTGTATACAGACAAGATGTTATTTGTTACTTACCCGTTCTCTGTTTTGGGTGGGCTTCTCTCCATTGTGCTGCACTGACACCTGTCTGTGACTCTGACCGACAAAGAAGCAGCACATGCTTTGTTCACTCGTGCTCCTTATATTTTGGTGCTCCAGTCTGGATGTGCACAGCAGGCGAGTGTTATGAGTATGTGTACTTGACCAGTGCTGCTCATACACGAGAGTCATTTCTGAAGGTTGCATGCCCAGAACAGTATTGGCTGCTGTGCACTTTCTGGCAGAAGCACGGAATTACAGGGAGCATGAGTGGACAGAGCATGCACTGCTTTTTTGTCGAATAGAGGGCAGAGCAGCACAATGGAAAGGACCCCATTCAAGTCAGTGATTACTAGTAAGGTTTTTTGGACAGAATAGTGTTGGGGAGGGGGCGTTTGTGGGGGGGGCTAAATCAGGCCCCGCTCATATTCAAGGATATACGGTATGTGCCTTTCAGTCAGTCTGACTGAAGATCATTGCTTAGTGGCCTGTGCTTCATTTCATTTTCACTCAACCTTAAAAGCCTCTAAAGGGACAATAAGGTGACAATAAGAGGGGCAGTTTTAATTTACCTGGGGCTTCTTCCAGCCCCCTTCAGTCCTCCTGGTCCCTTGCTACCACCTAGCTCTTCTCCCTTCAGCTGCAGCCGGCCACAAGCAGAACAATGGCAAGAGGCCAGGAGAACTGCAAGAGTATTTGTGGTCAGAAGTACTAATTTCCAATTACACAGAAATTCTGATTTAAACCAATGCTCATTACCGATTCTGCAGATTTCTGATTTTCCAAATTCCAAAGGGAGTTTTTGTAGTTTTTTTTTTTTTTATTCTTTTTGACGCAAAAGTATTGGACCAATCAGAGAATGCAGATTTTTACTGCGGTAATTGAACTGTCGTTGAACTGGC
The DNA here is from genome assembly GCF_040937935.1 of Hyperolius riggenbachi. Lineage (NCBI taxonomy): Eukaryota > Metazoa > Chordata > Amphibia > Anura > Hyperoliidae > Hyperolius > Hyperolius riggenbachi. The sequence goes on along the minus strand of NC_090652.1, from coordinate 33,817,155 downwards.
CATCTTGTTGTCACCTTATTGTCCCTTTTATGCAAGGTACACCGTCGCCATCAAAACAGCTCTATCCTAAAGCAACACCAATCAGGATTGGGAATTCAGACATAAACAGCTCCAACGTTGTGTGCAGCCTTGGCGTACTAATCGATGGGGAATTGAGTTTCAGAAACCAAATTTCATCTGTAGTTAAATCTTCCTACTTTCATCTGAAGAACATTGCAAAGATTAAACATCTGATTCCCCCAGAGGATCTTCCAACCCTAGTTCACGCCTTCATCACATCACGGCTGGACTACTGCAATGCCCTTTATGCTGGCCTCCCCAAAAAGGACCTGCGTCGCCTGCAATTAGTGCAGAATGCTGCTGCCAGATTGCTAACAAACCAGCCTCGCCACTGTCACATTACACCGATCCTTCGCTCACTGCACTGGCTACCAGTAGAATGGAGAATACTCTTCAAGATTGGACTGCTGACATTCAAATCCCTGCACAATCTGGGCCCTGGATACATGAAAGACTTGCTGAAGCTGCACCACACCTCTCACAACCTCAGATCAGCAAGTTCTATAAACTTGGTCACTCCCAGAGTGCACCTCAAAAAATCTGGAGATAGAGCCTTCTGTCATGCTGCCCCTACTCTTTGGAACTCCCTGCCACGCCCAGTAAAGACAGCACCATCCCTGGAGCTATTCAAATCCAGATTGAAAAGCCACCTGTTTAGCCTGGCATTTCCGGACTTATAAAATTCTTCCTCTGTACCACGATGGTCTGAGCCATGCTTATGCGCTTTGAGTCCTACGGGAGAAAAACGCTTTACAAATGTTATTTGTTGTTGTTGTTGTTGTACACACCATACAATTTTCTGTTAGATAGATGGTTCGATAGATAATTTCCGTCATGTTTGACCTTATTTTAGATCATTTTTCTGGTTGATTTCTCATAGAAGTGAATATAAATTGATAAGGAGATCGATCGTAAAATCGATCAAATGTAAAATCGAACAGGAAACTGTATGGTGTGTAGTCAGCATACGACTACTTTAGAAATTGTATTAATTGCCTTCTAGTAGTACATCCTCTGCTGACACCCACATTGCAAATCTGCAATGATCCCCCCCGATGACCCCTACCTTCCTTTGATCACCACTTGTGTAGACTGAAATGAAAAGATAGTATGTGAATATTCTGAATACAATAATTAATGTTGTTTGTTTTTGTTTTTTTGTTGTTGTTTATTTTTACAATAACCATTCATAAATGATTTAGTCAATGATTGCCCATTGTAAAATCTTTCCTCTCCCTGATTTACATTCTGACATTTATAACAGAAGCGGGCATCTTTATTGCATGGCTTTATTGCTAAACACTGGGAGGGGTGGGGCTTCATACCAATATATTTTTTATTTTATTTTTTATTTATCTAATACTAAATTAGTGGGGATGAGTATTACCTTTACAAAGGAATCCGACTCTGCCATCGCTTTGTCCAGTCTTGTACTTAGCAGAAAGTAATCCCACTTCTGTCTTCAGTAACAGAAATTCTCATATCTAAGGCAAAGGCAATTATAAAAAAAACATAAAATACAAAATAAAATAAAATACAAACCAGAGTTTTGATGTCATTTTTCTAAAGGATCAGCACACAGAACCATTCACTAGATTACACCACTAGATTCACTAGATTACACCCTGTCAGGAAAATGAGATCATTCACTTTCCAAGATAGAGCATGGTTGCTTTGCCACTTCAAGGGGAAGTTCAGCCTAAACAAACATACTGTCATTAAGTTGCATTAGTTATGTTAATTAGAATAGATAGGTAATATAATATCTTACCCACCCTGTTTTAAAAGAACAGGCAAATGTTTGTGATTCATGGGGGCTGCCATCTTTGTCATGGGGGCAGCCATCTTTTTGGTTGAAAGGAGGTGACAGGGAGCAGGAGACACAGTTCCAACTATCCTGTGTCCTGATTAACCCTCCCAGCTGCACACACTAGGCTTCAAATGTCAAATTCAAAATGTAAAAAAAAAAAAATTGCACCAAAACAGCAGAACGAGAACAACAAAATCAGAAATCCCATCATGCTTTGCACAGCATCAGGGGAAAAAAGCCCAGGCAGTTTTCTTCTGTGCAGCTAAAAATGAGGCTTGTATAAGAGAAACAAAGTTCTGATGCTGTGAAACTATTAAAAAAACACAAAGCCTTTTCAGTGCTGCTGAGTCGATTTTTAGTCCGGAGGTTCACTTTAAAACTATAACAACAACCACACCTATATTAGGTAACAAGGTGTCCCCTCAGTATAGATAACCACCCCCTGAATGAGTAGCTACGGTGCCTCCCTTCCCCCAGTATTAATAGCCATCCCATTATAAAAAGCCAAGGTGCCCCTACCCACCCAAAGTATATGAGGGGGCACCTTGCTTAGGGCATTGGTGTCAGTGGGGGGTATGTAGCTTCCTGCTGCCTTCCCATCACCAATACTCATAGACCTGCAAGTAAGCGGTGACCGTAGAAGAGAAGCGCAATAACCGCGTGTTACAGTTCAAATGCAGGAAATGCGCAATGATCTCCTCATCTGACGTGTACTCTGTTGCCACTGATCTGAGAACTGCGTGTGAATGTGCATTACCTCAAAGTTTCTTTATTGGAAATTTAAAAGTTATACTCACAAGAGTTGAAAGAAATAGCGCTTTTCAGCGGTGAAGCCAACCGCTTGTATACCCAGGCAGGGCGGCAGCAGCGCGCTGTGGCCAGCAGCGCGAGTCCCGGTGGCTGGGGAAGACCGTCTCACTGTCGGGGTGGGCGTGGCTCAGATTCTCTATGCGTGCAGCGTCATTACGCGTTTCGGCGCACAGCGCCTTCGTCAGATGACGCATGCACGCCTAGCGGGGAGTTTTATAGTATGTTCCCCGCTGGTGGTCATGGCAACCATGAAGCCATGTAGGAAAAAGTAAAAAGTAAAAAACTTTATTTAAAACTCTCAAGTAGACCACAATCAGGAAACTCCTAGGAGTAGGAGGAGAGCACGCCTCCTAAGATGGAGACCTGGCTGCAATGAAGAGCCATGGGAGGTTAGGGCGGAAGTCGCCCGTCCTAGTAGTGAATGTTGAATGTGAAGCGGGGACGCGCTGGCGATGTTATCTCACAGCGCGCTGCTCGCTCTGCTTACAAATAGGTACAACTATTCCATAAATTACAGAATAAAAAACATACATACAAATAAAATTATAATAATCACATCAATAATAAAATGAGAAATGAAAAGAGTCGTATACATTGGACGTGAATATTAAAAATATTAAACATATTACTGACCTTCCAAATGCTTTTTGTTAGTTATTTCAAAACAGGCATAAATAGAAGTGTTCAGCCATCCTAACCAGGCGCATGTGTGAACAGTTACTCCTTATGGTTAATTTGCAACGCTAAAAGGCAACACTAAAATACGACACTAAAATAATACAATAATAAGATCAAAGGGTTAAACTCTAACCTTCTGAAAAAATACAAATGTTTAAATAACAATTGCTATAAGGACAACTTGAAAGAACGCTGTTTATTCAGCGCAAAAAATGTTAGGCGCCACAGATATATATATATATTGGAGGTTGGGAATCAGGCCTGTTTGGGACCGCATGAGGGCAAGGTGTAGGGTGCCAACAGAGGTGTTCAGAAGGCCATCTGTGGGCACTCCACCCGGCGTCCCGCTAGGAGGATAAACGGGCGGATGGAAGGGAATGGGCGGAGGAAAAGGGGGGTGGAAAAAGGGAAAAGGAAAAGGAAGGGGGGGGGGAAAAACGGGCAGGAAATGGGGAATGGGAAATGGGGGGGAGGGTGGAGGAAAGTGGGACAAGGTTACTGGGAAACGGAGGGAAAGGGGGAAGAAAGGGGAACCATCCATCCGAATTCAAATTACAACAAGACCACCAAAGGCAGGAGGTCAGTGTATAGGCCAGGGCTCAAAAAAGTCCTAAATTCCTGGATGAAAAATACCAAAACATACCATACATAGAAATAAATCGCCACCATTCAATGTATTAAGAAATATATAAATTACTGGATAAACGAAACCTACTAGGGCCAATTCCTATTCTAAAAAGTACTCACCACCCTCATCTAGTGCGATATCTGCTAAGGGTAAGGTGGCTGGCTGTGGGAAGAAAAGAACAAAGAACACAAAAACAGAGCATTAATATCTTATTACTATACATATGCTCCTCAACGACAACAAGACACAAGTTCATAAATATGTAGATATCTCTAAACTTTCGTTTAAACCATTGGGGCTAAGGGCATTCATTTTAAAGATCCAAAAAGTCTCACGTTCACACAGTTTTCTGAACCTTTCCCCCTGGCGTAAGTTTTTAGGGATTAATTCGAGCCCCATTATCTTAAGGGTGGAAACCGAACTCTCATGATATTCTTTAAAATGTCGGGGAACACTATGTTTCTCATTACCACTTAAGATGTTACACTTGTGCTCCCCCAGTCTTTGCCTAAGTGGGCGAGTTGTACGCCCTACATATACCTTTGGGCAGCCACAGATCAGCAAGTACACAACATAGTCGCTCCCACAGGTTATGAAATCTTTCAGTTTGGAAGTGTGCTGATTCCCGTCAGTGATCTCCTTTGTTCGATGTTGGATGAAAGGACAGCAGCCGCATCTCTTGACCTGGCATTTGAAGTTCCCGACCACTGTGGGGAACATACTTTTAGGGGCAATCAGGATCACGATCATTTTCAAAAAGGCCCGATCCATTAAAAACACTATTGCTCCTAGTAATATAAGGAAAATCGTTGAAAAACCTAAAAGTATGTTCCCCACAGTGGTCGGGAACTTCAAATGCCAGGTCAAGAGATGCGGCTGCTGTCCTTTCATCCAACATCGAACAAAGGAGATCACTGACGGGAATCAGCACACTTCCAAACTGAAAGATTTCATAACCTGTGGGAGCGACTATGTTGTGTACTTGCTGATCTGTGGCTGCCCAAAGGTATATGTAGGGCGTACAACTCGCCCACTTAGGCAAAGACTGGGGGAGCACAAGTGTAACATCTTAAGTGGTAATGAGAAACATAGTGTTCCCCGACATTTTAAAGAATATCATGAGAGTTCGGTTTCCACCCTTAAGATAATGGGGCTCGAATTAATCCCTAAAAACTTACGCCAGGGGGAAAGGTTCAGAAAACTGTGTGAACGTGAGACTTTTTGGATCTTTAAAATGAATGCCCTTAGCCCCAATGGTTTAAACGAAAGTTTAGAGATATCTACATATTTATGAACTTGTGTCTTGTTGTCGTTGAGGAGCATATGTATAGTAATAAGATATTAATGCTCTGTTTTTGTGTTCTTTGTTCTTTTCTTCCCACAGCCAGCCACCTTACCCTTAGCAGATATCGCACTAGATGAGGGTGGTGAGTACTTTTTAGAATAGGAATTGGCCCTAGTAGGTTTCGTTTATCCAGTAATTTATATATTTCTTAATACATTGAATGGTGGCGATTTATTTCTATGTATGGTATGTTTTGGTATTTTTCATCCAGGAATTTAGGACTTTTTTGAGCCCTGGCCTATACACTGACCTCCTGCCTTTGGTGGTCTTGTTGTAATTTGAATTCGGATGGATGGTTCCCCTTTCTTCCCCCTTTCCCTCCGTTTCCCAGTAACCTTGTCCCACTTTCCTCCACCCTCCCCCCCATTTCCCATTCCCCATTTCCTGCCCGTTTTTTCCCCCCCCCCCTTCCTTTTCCTTTTCCCTTTTTCCACCCCCCTTTTCCTCCGCCCATTCCCTTCCATCCGCCCGTTTATCCTCCTAGCGGGACGCCGGGTGGAGTGCCCACAGATGGCCTTCTGAACACCTCTGTTGGCACCCTACACCTTGCCCTCATGCGGTCCCAAACAGGCCTGATTCCCAACCTCCAATATATATATATATCTGTGGCGCCTAACATTTTTTGCGCTGAATAAACAGCGTTCTTTCAAGTTGTCCTTATAGCAATTGTTATTTAAACATTTGTATTTTTTCAGAAGGTTAGAGTTTAACCCTTTGATCTTATTATTTTATTATTTTAGTGTCGTATTTTAGTGTTGCCTTTTAGCGTTGCAAATTAACCATAAGGAGTAACTGTTCACACATGCGCCTGGTTAGGATGGCTGAACACTTCTATTTATGCCTGTTTTGAAATAACTAACAAAAAGCATTTGGAAGGTCAGTAATATGTTTAATATTTTTAATATTCACGTCCAATGTATACGACTCTTTTCATTTCTCATTTTATTATTGATGTGATTATTATAATTTTATTTGTATGTATGTTTTTTATTCTGTAATTTATGGAATAGTTGTACCTATTTGTAAGCAGAGCGAGCAGCGCGCTGTGAGATAACATCGCCAGCGCGTCCCCGCTTCACATTCAACATTCACTACTAGGACGGGCGACTTCCGCCCTAACCTCCCATGGCTCTTCATTGCAGCCAGGTCTCCATCTTAGGAGGCGTGCTCTCCTCCTACTCCTAGGAGTTTCCTGATTGTGGTCTACTTGAGAGTTTTAAATAAAGTTTTTTACTTTTTACTTTTTCCTACATGGCTTCATGGTTGCCATGACCACCAGCGGGGAACATACTATAAAACTCCCCGCTAGGCGTGCATGCGTCATCTGACGAAGGCGCTGTGCGCCGAAACGCGTAATGACGCTGCACGCATAGAGAATCTGAGCCACGCCCACCCCGACAGTGAGACGGTCTTCCCCAGCCACCGGGACTCGCGCTGCTGGCCACAGCGCGCTGCTGCCGCCCTGCCTGGGTATACAAGCGGTTGGCTTCACCGCTGAAAAGCGCTATTTCTTTCAACTCTTGTGAGTATAACTTTTAAATTTCCAATAAAGAAACTTTGAGGTAATGCACTATTGTGCGCTCCTTTTCCTCCACAGACACTTGCTTTGCCCTACCATGTGGAGCAGCACAGAGCATTGACCCCGATTGTTTTGAAGAAATACTCTTTGTGTTTGTTGAGCTGCAGTTTCCAGGGAGGAGCGCAAGAATATTCCTTTTGTTTGAACTGCGTGTGAATGCCAGGGAGGCAGCAGAAGTCATACAAGTTGCAGACAAGGTGGTCCTGTTGTGGGTGAGGCACCAAGTTGTTTCCAGTGGCAGCTCCAGCTTTTTTTTTTTGGGGGGGGGTCACAAAGTTGGGTGGCTGGTGGGGCGAATTTTGGTGATCAAAGGCTAACTAGTTCAGCAAAGGTAGAGGCTTTTGAGCAGAGGAGCTTGTCCAAATGATGGTGCTATTATTAAAGAAATGCTACCTGCATATGTACTTGGCTAGTTTGCTGGTATGCTTTAATCCTGTGTGGATAGATCACAGATAAAGTATTCCCGCCCCCAGCCTGTGTTTCATGACTTTACATGCAAGGGGAGGGGAAAGAGGCAGGAAGGAAAGAAACTCTGTGTGGGTAATTCCTTATTTTAGTAGCTAAGCATTGCTGAAGACTAGAGCTTTTATTTAATGCTAGGAACACACCATGTTAGATAGATAGTTCGATAGATAATTTCCATCATGTCCGATATTATTTTCGATCATTTTCTGGTCGATTTCTCATAGAGGTGGATGGAAAATGATAAGAAAACATAAGAGAATCGAGTGGGAAAATGGAGCCGATAATCCTGATTTAAAACTTCCTGTTTTTAAAATACAAGCTCTACTTTATTGGCTAATTTAAAAGAAAAACAGTAAGCTTTCAGCTTGTAAGCCTTCTTCAGACTATTCCTGTTGATCGACAATGTTAGAACATACAACCAGAAGGAGGCAGAGAGGTTTTTTTTTTTGAAAATATAAGTGTCATCCAGATACATTCATTACAAGGGCTCTTGCAAGAATTGTGAGGTATTCATGGCAAATAGATAAGACCCTTGGTTTACTTAAAGTGGACCCTGTGAGAACGCGGAAGAGCCGCCGCCATGAGCCAGCGGCCGGCGGCTCTTTCCGCGTACAGCGACCTCACACACGGAGAGGCAGCCGCCTCCTCCCAGCATGAGGTGGCTGTCCCCGTGAAGAAGCGTGCGGAGCGCGGAGAAACCGCCGCGTTGGACGCGGCGGTTGGCGCGCATACCTCCGCTGTGGAGGCTCAGAGCGGGGCTGCTGTGGCTGGGACATGTAGTCCCTCCAGATTTAGAGTGACGCGCGCGCACTCAGGCAGGGCATATATAGTAGCCAGAGGTAGTCAGCTGACCAGGCTGGTCAGCTGACTCTGGCTTCACTCCCCATTGGTCCAGCACTGTGGGAGGTGCTGGGGAGCGAGATGGGTATATATACTGCTGGCTGGTCATTTCTCGGGTGTCTGGCGTTGCGATCACATACGTGGGAGCACCCAGATCCGTAGTCAGACCCGCAAGTGTGCCGGGACCAGCTGGAGCTGTAATCCTACACTTAGCTGGATTCTGTTGATAGCTAAAGTACTAGTTTGATTGTGATTATCTGTTATGACCTATTGCCTGCTCGACCATTCTCCTGAACTCTGATCTTGTACCTCGATATTTCTGATACTCTGTTGCCGAACCTCGGCTCGTTCCTAGACTCTGCTTCTGCCTCCTGATTTTGTACCCTGATATATCTGATACTCCGTTGCCGAACCCTGCCTGTACTTTGACTCCGCCTTTGCCTTCTGATCTTGTACTTTATCTGTCTGTGTGTGTACGACCTGGCTTGTCCGACCTCGAGAACCGACCTTACTGTTGGAGGCGGTTCCTCGTTCTGTTAGTGACCCTTCCGCCAGAGGGTTATTTTCAGTATATCCTTCCTGCTGGCAGCCTGACTCCTCCCGTCTTGGAGAGCTCAGGTTTGCGGAAGGAATTTGTACAGTACGCCTTGCTGTACTGAGGCCCAGTCCTCTAAGTGTTACTGTTACACCAAGCACTACACTCTACTCAGGTGAACAGAGGTTAGCTTGTATATCGGATTATCGGTGATACTGCAGATCACATATAATCTGGTATATATCTGTATTCCCAGTGATTAGGCAGATCACCGGTAATCAGATTCTCTCTGTGCTTCACCGATCGTTACAGAACGCCAGACCAAAAAACAGATGGAATCACGCGCTGATCCTCTGACTGTGCTTGCCACTTCGGTGGATAACATCCTTCAAGCACTGGGCCAGCACAAAGCCTTAATTGATGCCTTATCAGGCTCTGTGAAAACCCTCCAGATGTCAGTTGATTCAGTGCGATCCCCTCCTAGTGATGACATACGTATGCCTGTACCAGATAAATTTTCCGGCCACAAGTCTGACTTCCGGAATTTCAGGAGTAGAGTGTTATCATATTTCGAGTTGAGACCCCGATCCTCGGGGACTGAGACCCAACGGGTCACCTTTATTAAAACTTTACTGACTGGTGACTCCCAGTCATGGGCATACAACCTGCCTTCTACCGATACTGCTCTGACCTCGGTAGAGGAATTCTTTAAGGCCATGGCCGTAATTTACGACGACCCTGACCTTGCTGCATCCTCTGAGCGGAAGCTCAAACTTTTGCGGCAAGGCAGAGGGTCGGTCGAGGATTATGCGGCAGAATTTCGCAGATGGTCAGTCACCGCCAGATTCGACAACTTTGCCCTGATGGATTACTTCCTGTCTGGGTTGTCGGAGGAGGTTTCCGACCTAATGTTAACTGTACCCGAGCCTAAGACCGTCGATGAGGCTATATCATCGGCCATTCGAGTTGATCGTAGGCTACGCCATCAGAGGCAGACTAGGGGCAGTCACCGTGTCAGGGTGACATCATACGCAGCACCATCCGCTACACCCCTAGTACCACCTTCTCCGCCTGTCTCACCTTCCCCGGTCTTGCCTCCGCCTGAACCAATGCAGATTGGTCGATCGAAACTGACCCAGGTGGAGCGAAGGCGGAGAATGACGGAACAATTGTGCCTGTACTGTGCTGCAGCAGGGCATAGGGTACGAAACTGCCCTAACAGGTCGGGAAACGGGTCTGCTTAGGAGTAGTGGGGGGTGACACCCTGGGCACACAATCCTCACCCCTTAAAGAAAGAAAATTGCTTCTCCCTTGTACTGTCACATGGGATGATAAGTCCGTAGCCACTGAAGCTTTTATCGACTCTGGCTCAGCGGCTAATTTTATGAACTTCGAATTTGCTCAGGAGTTGGGTCTACCACTCACTCCCGTGAGACCCCCCATTCAGGTCACGGCAGTGGACGATTCCCCTTTGCAACGGGATCGTACCCTGTCACAGACTCCGCTGGTGAAGCTCACCATAGGGGTATTGCATGGGGAACAGTTACAATTTTTTGTGTTACACATGTCAACCTCCACTATTATCCTGGGCATGCCATGGTTACAAATTCATTCTCCGCAGATAGACTGGGCCACAGGGCAGTTAACAGCATGGTCACCTCATTGTTTTCAGCAGTGTTTGGGGAAGCTCACATTGGGTCAAACCAGGGTGCAGGTGGAAGGTGTACCGGAACAGTACTTGGATTATGCGGATGTGTTCTGTCCCAAGGCTGCGGATAAACTGCCCCCGCATCGCCCGTTTGACTGTCCAATTGACCTTCGTTCTGGTTGTATGCCTCCTCGAGGCCATTTGTATAATCTATCTGGCCCTGAGAAACTAGCCATGCAGGAGTACATTCGTGAGAACCTGGCCAAGGGCTTCATTCGGCCGTCCCGGTCACCCGCTGGGGCAGGCTTCTTTTTTGTTAAGAAGAAAGACGGGGGCTTACGGCCTTGTATCGATTATCGTGGCCTTAACAAGATCACAGTGAAGAATCGCTACCCGTTGCCACTTATAGACGATTTATTCACACAGGTCACGGAGGCTAGGATATTTTCAAAGTTAGATTTACGGGGGGCATACAATCTGGTGCGTATACGAAAGGGCGACGAATGGAAGACGGCCTTCAATACCCCTGACGGGCATTACGAGTACAGGGTGATGCCCTTCGGTTTATGTAATGCCCCGGCCGTCTTCCAAGAACTCATCAATGAGGTTTTTAGGGAGGTGTTAGGGAAGTTCGTTTTAGTCTACTTAGACGATATTCTCATCTTTTCTAACAACCTCTCAGAACACAGAACCCATGTCAGAATTGTATTAGACTAACTGAGGCAGAATATGTTATACGCTAAACTCGAGAAGTGTATTTTTGAGGTGACGTCGGTTGCCTTTCTGGGATATATAATCTCCACCTCAGGTCTGTCTATGGACCCTGCCAAGGTCTCCGCGGTCCTGGAGTGGCCGCAGCCGGTGGGGTTAAAATCGCTACAACGGTTCTTGGGGTTTTCGAACTATTATAGAAGGTTTATAAAGGGGTACTCCACAGTAGTCGCACCCCTCACTAGCCTTACTAAAAAAGGGGCAGACACCACTCATTGGCCTCCCGAGGCCTTACAGGCATTTTCTACTCTAAAAGGGTTGTTCTGCTCGGCGCCCATACTGAGACACGTGGACACTTCCTTCCCATTTATTGTTGAGGTAGACGCCTCAGAGGTCGGGGTGGGGGCTGTGCTGTCTCAGCGTTCTGGTCTCCAGGGTAGATTACACCCGTGTGCCTATTTTTCCCGAAGGTTCTCTCCGGCAGAGAGAAACTATGATATTGGCAACAGGGAGCTCCTAGCCATCAAATTGGCTTTCGAAGAGTGGCGTCATTGGCTAGAGGGAGCTGAGCACACTATCACGGTTTATACCGACCACAAGAACCTGGAATACATCGAGGGGGCTAAAAGGTTAAGCCCGAGGCAGGCTCGATGGTCTCTATTTTTCTCGAGGTTTACATTCTTGATTACGTACACGTCAGGTAGTAAGAATACCAAGGCAGCTGCACTCTCTAGGTGTTTCGAACCGGAGACAGCACAGCCCTCTGTTCCCGAGACCATTGTCCCACGAAGAGTAGTGTTAGCCGCTACTGAGACTTGGTAGGACTGGAAGGAGACTTTGAGTCCTTTCCAGCAGGATATCCCGGAAGGAAAACCAGATGGGGTGTTGTTTATCCCGTTACCATTCCGTCTCCAGATCTTGGAGATGGTCCACTCTCATAAAAATGCGGGACATCCTGGGGCGTCTAGAACGCAAGATCTCGTGGCCAGATGTGCATGGTGGCCTTCGCTAGCAGCTGACTGCAAAGAGTTTGTCAGGGAATGTACGGTGTGCGCAAAAAGCAAGCCCTCCCGGCTGGCATCTGTAGGTACATTGCAGCCTTTGCCCACCCCGAGTGAGCCATGGACCCACTTGTCCATGGATTTTGTGGGAGAGCTTCCTAGGTCCGAAGGCATGTCGGTCATCTGGGTGGTGGTCGACCGTTTTAGTAAAATGGCCCACTTCGTGCCCCTGAAAGGACTCCCCTCGGCCCAGGAACTGGCCGATTTATTTATCACCCATGTCTTTAGACTGCATGGCATTCCAGAAGACATAGTATCCGATCGGGGAGTCCAGTTTGTTTCGAAATTTTGGAGGGCATTCTGCCACCAAATGGGCATGAAATTGTCGTTCTCCTCGGGTTACCACCCACAGACAAATGGCCAGATGGAGAGGGTCAACCAATCGTTAGAGCAATTTTTGAGATGTTACGTTGCCGAGGCGCAGAGTGATTGGGTTAAATTTTTACCTTATGCAGAATTTGCCCACAACAACTTAAAGAGTTCTTCCTTAGGTTTCTGTCCATTTCAGATAGTAACCGGTAAACTACCTAAATTCTCTCCGTTGCCAATTGCGTCCACTCCATTTCCAGCTTTGGAGGCTTGGCAAAGGTAATTTAAGGACATGTGGTGGACCATCAAGAATAATCTCGTAAAAGCATTTCAGAGTCAGAAAGGTCAGGCTGACAAGAAACGCTCGTTAGAGTGGAAATTTCAACCAGGAGATTTGGTTTGGGTGTCAACCCATCACCTGATCCTGAAACAACCTTCTGACAAACTTGGTCCCAGGTTCGTGGGTCCATTCCCGGTTACTAGGAAAATCAACGATGTCACATATACGGTTGATCTCCCCACCAGCATGCGGGGAGTGAGGTCCTTCCACGTATCACTTCTCAAACCCGCAGTCCAGGTGGGTCCCACTCCTCCTCCTCCTGTTTTAGTCGATGCCCAACCCGAATATGAGGTGGAGAAGATCATAGACTCACGTACTGTACTGTGAGAACGCGAAAGAGCCGCCGCCATGAGCCAGCGGCCGGCGGCTCTTTCCGCGTACAGCGACCTCACACACGGAGAGGCAGCCGCCTCCTCCCAGCATGAGGTGGCTGTCCCCGTGAAGAAGCGTGCGGAGCGCGGAGAAACCGCCGCGTTGGACGCGGCGGTTGGCGTGCATACCTCCGCTGTGGAGGCTCAGAGCGGGGCTGCTGTGGCTGGGACATGTAGTCCCTCCAGATTTAGAGTGACGCGCGCGCACTCAGGCAGGGCATATATAGTAGCCAGAGGTAGTCAGCTGACCAGGCTGGTCAGCTGACTCTGGCTTCACTCCCCATTGGTCCAGCACTGTGGGAGGTGCTGGGGAGCGAGATGGGTATATATACTGCTGGCTGGTCATTTCTCGGGTGTCTGGCGTTGCGATCACATACGTGGGAGCACCCAGATCCGTAGTCAGACCCGCAAGTGTGCCGGGACCAGCTGGAGCTGTAATCCTACACTTAGCTAGATTCTGTTGATAGCTAAAGTACTAGTTTGATTGTGATTATCTGTTATGACCTATTGCCTGCTCAACCATTCTCCTGAACTCTGATCTTGTACCTCGATATTTCTGATACTCTGTTGCCGAACCTCGGCTCGTTCCTAGACTCTGCTTCTGCCTCCTGATTTTGTACCCTGATATATCTGATACCCCGTTGCCGAACCCTGCCTGTACTTTGACTCCGCCTTTGCCTCCTGATCTTGTACTTTATCTGTCTGTGTGTGTACGACCTGGCTTGTCCGACCTCAAGAACCGACCTTACTGTTGGAGGCGGTTCCTCGTTCTGTTAGTGACCCTTCCGCCAGAGGGTTATTTTCAGTATATCCTTCCTGCTGGCAGCCTGACTCCTCCCGTCTTGGAGAGCTCAGGTTTGCGGAAGGAATTTGTACAGTACGCCTTGCTGTACTGAGGCCCAGTCCTCTAAGTGTTACTGTTACACCAAGCACTACACTCTACTCAGGTGAACAGAGGTTAGCTTGTATATCGGATTATCGGTGATACTGCAGATCACATATAATCTGGTATATATCTGTATTCCCAGTGATTCTGCAGATCACCGGTAATCAGATTCTCTCTGTGCTTCACCGATCGTTACAGACCCAAATTAAAAATACAAGATTTCAAAAATAAAATCTATTTTCTAAATTATAATAATTAATAGCAGCCTTTTTTCAGCTGCATGATGACAAATATAAAATATTTTATATTTATTGGAGGAACCCCTCCCTACCTTTCATATTGCCGGGACAGAATCTGGCAAAATGGTGGAGTCCAGCAAAGGAGGAATTGCTAATGGCTGCCACCTGTATAACCCTAGTTATGCAAAGAGAAGGGTGAAAAGCATACACTGAAATGCTCATAGGCTTGAAGGAGTGTTTTTTTTTTATCTTCGTATGTGTCAGAGAGAGGTGTTTGGTTTGGGTCCACTTTAAGACCTGCATAGACTCATGGACCTGCATAGGCTGACATGGAGAGTTTTTTTTTTACAGAACCTATCCTGTTCACTTATCTGCTGCTGGAGCCTGGAAACAGTTAACTACAGGTAGTCCCTGATTAACGAATGAGATAGGGACTGTAGGCTCATTCTTAACCTGAATCTGTTCTTAAGTCGAAATGCTGTGCCATCTCTGTCCCCTTTGCATCCTAAGTGCCACCCTTTGCCTCCAGTGTCCCTCTCTGTACCTGTTTGTCACCCTGTGCCTCTCTATGTCCTCTCTCTGTGCCTCCTTTTGTCCCCCACTCTGTTTGTACCACCTCTGTGCCTCAGTTTGTACTTCCTCCTTAACCCTGCTTTGCCCCCTCTGTGCCTCTGTTTGTGCTTCCTCTGTGCCCACACTTTGCCCCCTCTGTGCCTTTTGCCCCCTCTGTGCTCCATCTGTGTGCCACTTTGCCCATTCTGTTCCTCTTTGTTCCCTCTGTGCCACTTTGCCCCCTCTGTACCTCTTTGCTCCATCTGTGTGCCACTTTGCCCATTGTATGCCTCGTTGCTGCCTCTATGCCACTTTCCTCCCTGTGTCACTTAGCCCCCTCTGTGTCACTTTGCCTCCTGTCTCACTTTGCCCTTGTCTCACTTTGCCCCCTGTTTCACTTTGCCCCTCTGTATCACTTTGCCCCCTCTGTACAGGGACGGATCTAGGGGGGGGGGGGGGGGGCAAGCAGGTCTCTTGCCCCAGGCGCAGTTTGCTGAATTCTTAAAAAGGCGGCAAAATTTGGATGGGGAATGGCAGTTTAGGCGCCAAAACCTGACCTTGCCCCAGGCGCAACTTGGGGCAACTTGGTCTAGATCCGTCCCTGCCTCTGTATCACTTTGCCCCCTCTGGACTCACTTCCATACGAGTCCACAGCTGTCTGTCCTACTCTCTCCGCATCCAGCGCCCTCTAGCCGCATACAGCACCGCTTCCTGTATGTCATGTGACATACAGGAACCTGTATGTCACATGACATACAGTAAGCAAAGGCATGCTGTACGGGGCTAGAGGGAGCTGGATGCGGAGAGAGGAGGACAGGCAGCATTGGACTCATACGGAGGTGAGTCCAATGCTGCTGCTGCTGCTGCATGCGCCGGCACTTGGGGAAAGTTTGAAGCTGCTTCTTTAAACTTCCCCCAAGTGGAAATGACATCAACTGACGGGATCGGGCCATTCATATCGGCGTGTCATTCGTAAGTCGGGCGTTCGTAACCCGAGAACTACCTGCTATGTTACTGAGCAGGAGGGACAGCGCTCAGGGGGACACAGTGATTCCCAGGGGGAAGGGCAGTGCCCTAGTGTGCCCTAGTGTAGCGCCGCCAATGCTTGTTTTGCCTGGGTCAGGCAGCGCCCTTTGTCCATGCATTGCATACAGTGAACGATACAGTCAATAAAAAGTATGCTTCACTGCCACTTTTAATGTAAGAATTTCTTGGTAACGCATTGCATGCAGTGCATTTGGCCGTTAAACCACACCGGCCGTACTGTGAATGTTGCATACATGGGGCATTACAGTGCAATGGTACTTGTTTACAATGCAGCTGTTATGCCACATCATAACAGACCTATGTGAACGTAGCTTTATTATTTAAAGGATACCCGAAGTAAGAGGTATATTGAGGCTGTCATAATTATTTCCTTTTAAGTAATATCAGTTACCTGGCAGTCCTCCTGACTCTGTGTCTCTAATACTTTTAGACATAGACCCTGAACAAGCATGCAGCAGATCAGGTACTCTGACTCAGCTGACTCAGGATTTACTGGATTAGCCATATGATTGTTCCAGGGTTTTGACTCAGATACTACTTATGCCAGAAGATCAACATGGGTGCCAGGCAACTGGCATTGTTTAAAAGGAAATAAATATGGCAGCCTCCACATACCTCTCCCCTCGGGAATCAAAATTATAAAAAAAAAAGTTAAACCAGTAAAATTACATAAAATGAAAATAAAACTGTGTATTAGGATTTAACAATAACATCAAATAGTAAGAAGCTGAGGGTTGCTTCAAATGAAGGGAAAAAATTACTAGAGCGACATCTTGTCTGGCGTCAGCCCACCTTTTATAAGAAATGGAAAGTCCTTGGATGGTTTCCCAATCGTAGGAATGTGACTATTGTAACTGATAATGGCCTGGCCTGTAAGAACCTGTCCAGCTAAACACAGAAACATGCCTCAATTCCATTTTTGTTTAAAAAGAAAAAAAAAAGAAACCTAACATTCCACCTGTGGTCGGCTCTGCTTTTCTAAAACTGACAAAATGTTCAAACTTCAGTTATGGAAAGTGCATGTAAAGAAAACTGGAGCAAAGCATGATAAAACAGGCCATCTGCTTAGACTTCTATTCTCTTAAGGGTGTGAAAATTAACATCCCCAAAGGTGTCTATGCTAAAAAGGCATGAAGAAAAATAGGCACAAAATACCATAATTAGAACACTTTTCACAATAAACCGTTATTTTATCTTAATCGCTACAAACCAAATAGCCACTAAGACAATATCGTTAAATGTACTGATATTCTAATCTTTTGCAGTGAATTATATCAACATTTTACTACAGCTAATCCTAACCCGTTTCTCACACAGAACCCTCGCTCCCCCGATTCCTAGCCTTAACCATCCCCCTGGACTGCTAACCTTAACACCCCCCCCCCACACACACACACACACACACACCTAACCTTAACCATTCCCCCACTCTTAACCACTTCCCAACTGGTTCCCACTTCCCACTTCCCTTCTAAGGCTGCTTACACACAGGGACGTTACAGGCGCACGTTAGTGCGCCTGTAACGCTCCCCCAACGCACAGCAATGTAACACAAGTGGGCTGTTCACACAGCCCACGTTGCGTTACATGTAACGCTGAACGTTCTCCCGAATGTGCAGCATGCTACGGCGTTAGAGCGGCTATAGCCGCGTTAGACTGTTTGCACATGCTCAGTGGGGGGCAGAGAGGAGGCGTGGAGAGCCAGCTACAGTAGCCGCGCACATGGCTACTTAATATTCACTGCACTGGCGGCAGCTGATTGGCCGGCGGGACCACGTGATGCGGAGTGTCTCGCTCCGCATCACGTGGTCCCGCCGGCCAATCAGCGCCACTCTGTGAGACCTTATAGGGATAGAGCCGCCTAACGCGGCTCACTTTACCGTCCTATCTTGCAGCACCATACGTTGTGTTAGGTGCACGTTATGCGACCTTAACATGGCACCTAACGCAACGTCTTGGTGTGCAAGTAGCCTAAATGTGTTTTAATGGGAAATTAGGAAAAAATGTGGGAAAAAATTATTATTTTTCAGTTTTCAGCCTTTATAGTTTTTAAATAATGCATGCTACAGTAATTAAAACCCATGAAATGCATTTGCCCATTTGTCCCGGTTATAAAACCGTTTAAATTATGTCCCTATCACAATGTTTGGGGCCAATATTTTATTTGGAAATAAAGGTGCATTTTTTTCAGTTTTGCGTCCATCCCTAATTACAAGCCAATAGTTTATAAAGTAGCAGTGTTATACCCTCTTGACATAAATATTTCAAAAGTTCAGTCCGTAAGGTAACTATTTATGTATTTTTTTTTAATTGTAATTTTTTTTTTTTTACAAAAAAAAATTCGGGAGTGTGGGAGGTAAGGAGTTAATTTTTTGTGTAAAACTAATTTATTTGTATGTGAAAAATGCTTTAGGGTGTAGTTTTACTATTTGGCCACAAGATGGCAACAGTAACTTTTTGTTTAATGCGACCTGCAAGCATCCTTCCCGACGCTTGAAGGAAGGACTAGGAGGCTGTGAAAGTTTTTTTTTTCACAATGATCGCGCTGCTTATCGGAGAAGCAGCGGATCATTGCGGGGCTTAGATCAATGAACGGAATTGGATTTTCCCGTTCATTGATCTCCGGGCGAGCGCCCACTGGCGTGTTTACGAGTGGGAGTGCGCGCTAGAGCGAGCGGGAGCACGGGCATCGGCGGGAGTGCGGAAAGTACGGATTTATCCGTCCCTGGTGGTGAAAGGATGGAAAAAGGGACGGAGAAATTTGTCCGCGTGGGGGTAAAGTGGTTAAAGGAGTTATCAGGCATTCCAAAATAAAATAAGTGCTACTTACCCCGGGATTACTGCAGCCCCAAGCTCCCAGCATGTCCCTCGCCGTAGCTCTTCCTGCAGCCGTTCACCGCCTCTGCCTCCCGCGCTGTCAATCGTCGCCACGTGGATCGGAGCGTACTGTGCAGGCGCAGAACTACTTGCCGGGGACCAGGAGGCGGAGGCTGCGAACGGCTGCGTGCAGAGCTGCGGCGAGGGACATGCTGGGAGCTTGGGGCTGGAGGAAGCCCCGGGTAAGTAGCACCTATTTTATTTTGGAATGCCTGATAACTCCTTTAACCTTAACCCCACTGATGAATTAACCACCTCCCACACCTAACCTCAACCACTCCCCTGACACCTAATCTTAAAACTTCCCTCCTGAGGCCTACCATTAACCCCCAACCAATGCCTAACCTTAACAATGTTGTGAAGCAGATGCTATTTTATAACGGGTAAAATAAATCATGTTTTGTATTGGATACTATTTTATAATGGTAAAAATCAAATTTTTTAGCCAATAATATTTTATAGAGGAAAAATAACTTTTCGTCCAAATTTTTGGTCTGGCACCTTGTAGCCGCCATTTTACATTAGAGCATTAAAATCTATGGGCGCACCAAAATTGTCCATTTGCTCATTGCGGCCAAATTTACAGGCTCCCCCCAAAGTCCCACCTGCTTGCATCTCACAAAGAAATTCTTCTCAAAATTGCTCCATAGTCAAGCTTTCTGAGACTAATTTTGAAATGCACACCATATGGAATGTATAGAGGTTTTTTTAATCTTTGCACACCTCTTGAACTGCTCAAGTCATGATTACAAACAGACACTCCCAAATAGCATATCCTTAAATGAAGACCCTGCATTACCCCACAGTTTATTCACAGTTGTCACTAGTGATGAGCTGAAATTTTGCATATGCATAATTCGGCATTGTAATTTGCAACTAGGATGCAAAATCATAATTCATAATTTGTGGCAAACTCAAAATTCATTTATTCGTAGTTCGTATAAGACAACCCTCAACTTTTCCAGTTAAAATATACATTTTGGGATATTCTCACTGTATAAGACTGCCTCTCTTGACTCTTGGGCATTTGTATACTGTACTGTATGTACTGGTGCTTTACTGTATGTAGTACACAGTATACAACAACCAGCCAATCACTGCAAGTGATGTACCTTGCCGGCGATTAGCTGGTTGATCTATACAAAGCCTGCTTGGATTGGTCAGCTCTCCCTTTCTCCAAGACTATCAGAGCGGTAGCGCAAACTTTCCTCTTTCACCCGGATCATGATTGAAAATTGAGTGTGTGATCACCTTAAAGGGGCACTACAGCGAAAAACTGTAAAATGTAAAATATGTGCAAAGATATACAAATAAGAAGTACATTTTTCCAGAGTAAAATGAGCCATAAATTACTTTTCTCCTATGTTGCTGTCACTTACAGTAGGTAGTAGAAATCTGACAGAAGTGACAGGTTTTGGACTAGTCCATCTTTCTATAGGGGATTCTCATGGATATTTTTATTTTCAAAAGCACTTAGTGAATGGCAGTTGCTCGGTCCAACTGCCAAAAAACTGTGTAGGGAACAGGAAAGCTGGCCAGCATCATTGTTTAAATCCTTTTTAGGGAATATCTTTATAAAGAATAAAAGCCTTGCTGAGAATCCCCTATGAAGAGATGGACTAGTCCAAAACCTGTCACTTCTGTCAGATTTCTACTACTTACTGTAAGTGACAGCAACATAGGAGAAAAGTAATTTATGGCTCGTTTTACTCTGGAAGAAACGTACTTCTTATTTGTATGTGTTTGCACATATTTTAAATTTTACAGTTTTTTGCTGTAGTGCCCCTTTAAAGAGAATCTGTACTCTAAAATTCTTACAATAAAAAGCATACCATTCTCTTCATTATGTTCTCCTGGGCCCCTCTGGGCTGTTTATGCCACTCCCTGCTGCAATCCTGGCTTGTAATTAACAGTTTTAGGCAGTGTTTACAAACAAATGACATGGCTTCTAACCGGAGTCTGATACACTGAGAACAGCTTACTGTGTGACTCATGCAGAGCTTGGAGAGGGTGTGTAAAGTTTCTTCCAATGACAAGCAGTGCTGCACATTCCAGCCTCAGCCCGACAGAGCCGACAGAGGAAAGAAGATAAGATTTATTACAGAGACAGTGCAACTAGAAAGTGCTGCAGTAAGACAGACCACATTAGAACAGGCATAGGAACTTATAGGATACAAGAAATAAAGCTCAAACTTTTGTTACAGGCTCTCTTTAACAATGTGATAGGCTAAAAGTTTGCATCTTTATATGTATGTGTGTTAAGAGCTGTGATTGGCAGTTTTAAACAGTAAAGAGTGGCAATAAATGGCAGCTATAAACCTTGGCACCTCCGGGAGCTCAAATTGGCATTTATATCCAATAATCATGACTTTTTGCATTGTTTCCCATTTTAGAAATTTTAGTGGTGAACTGGTAAATTAGGCCGAGTCAGGCAAAAAAGGCATTGGAATTTTGGCCGCATCAGGCGCCGCCACAGGACGCAATGAGAATTATGGCTATAGAGGTGCTCAGGCAGTAATTACAATAAAACAGCGTGTAATTTGGCTGCCAGCAATGGCTGCCTGGCAGCTAAATTTCGTGTTTCCCTACAGTCCATGATGACCTGGAGGGGGAATAATATTTAAAACCGCAGGAACAGGGGGAACCATTTTTTGGCATCACTATTACTCAGCACCTTCATTACATGCATACAAACTAGGCACTGGATCAAGAAAATGACTACTTGTCTAGCCCTAGCCATAGGTATAGATCTAGGCAATGTTAAAGCATATCAGAGCCAAAGCGTTAATACAAAAAAGACATGGTATGCTGCCAGGACGGTGTGAGCCCTCACTTACTGATCCGTTGTTGGCAACCTGTGTGCCTCCATCCTCCATTCTAGACCCCGTTTCTATCTCCCGACCCCACTATGGAACAACTGCTCTGCGCATGCGCAGTATTTCCTTCCCTCTCCCCCTGTGACGCGCATACATCTTCGCTAGACAGGGTGATGATGAAGAGAACTGGGGGGGACATAGGCACAAAGATTGCCAAAGAGAGAGCAGCGCTTTTAAGTGAGGGCTCACACCCTCCTGGCAGCACATCATGTCATTTTTATATGGGGGCTTGGGCTCTGGTATCCTTTAAGGAAGTAGTTCATTGTAGAAAGAAAAACACTCGGCACTCGGATCAGGAATTGTTGGGGGCAGTAGCTCAGACCTGCACTTCTGGCGTATAGTATGGAAATTTTCACCTCAAACACTTGTATGCGACAGTTGGAATATATTAAGGGACGTGCTGCTGGCTGGGTTGTGCAGAATACATATCAAAATCAAAGTACATGTAGGCAGACCAGGCACCGTTGCTTCAATGTTTTATCCCTCAATTCATGCCATAAGCAATGCATACATGACAGTCATTGTTTCAACAATTGCATCAAACCTGACTCAAAGATGGTGTGGAGGTGTTCAGGTGGTCGGGTGACCAGTGGGGAGTGATGAGAGGAATATGGAGGCTGCCATATTTGTTTCCTTTTAAGCTCCCACGCAAAGAAATAATGACTTTTGAACTTTCCACCACTATGCTGCTATCAAGAGTACAGAATTTTCATGAAAACTTCCTCTGCAGGCCATCTACTCCAACTCCTATAGAAAAAGCCCAGGGGCTCGATTTACAAAACGTTGCTAACTTTAGCACTGGCCCTTAGCACGTCTAAATTCAGTTGAAATGTGAGAAGTAGTGATCGTGCGCAAAGTACCACGCGCAAAGTTTTGCGCGCACACTGTACAGAGCGCAGGACGCTCCGCGCGAAGTGCCCACTAAAGCCTATGGGACTTAGCGCGCACATAGGACTTTGCAAAATTTTGCGCGCGGTACTTAGCACGCGATGTGATTGAGAAAACCGGTTCTAAGCTACTTAGCACCCTGGTTAGCACGTCTAAAGACTTTAGAAGTGCTAAGTAGGTTAGCACTGCTTAGTAAATCAAGCCCCTGGTGTATTAGCCTTATTCTTATAAAAAAAAAATTTTCAAAAAGAAACACAGTTAAGTTCTAAGTAGGATTTGTATTATGAACACATGCATAGCAGTCCATGGGGTGGATTCACAAAGCTTAATTATTGTCAAAAAGAGAAAATGAGATAAACAGATAAGTAGAGATAAACCATGAGTGAAGTTCATTAAGGAGAGATAAAGCATGATTTAAGTCAGTTAAAGAGATGTAACTCATGAGTTAAATAATTTAAAGTGGACCCAAATTAAAAATACAGGATTTCAGGATTTTTATTTTAAAGGGGAACTTCGTCCTAAACAAACATACTGTCATCAAGTTACATTAGTTATGTTAATTAGAATATATAGGTAATATAATATCTTACCCACCCTGTTTTAAAAGAACAGGCAAATGTTTGTGATTCATGGGGGCAGCCATCTTTTTGGTTGAAAGAAGGTGACAGGGAGCATAAGACAATTCCAACTGTCCTGTGTCCTGATAACTCCTCCCGGCTGCGCACCCTAGCCTTCAAATGTCAAATTCAAAATGTAAAAAAAATAAATAAATATTGCACCAAAACAGCAGAATGAGAACAACAACATCAGAAATCCCATCATGCTTTGCACAGCATCAGGGGGAAAAAGCCCGGGCAGTTTTCTTCTGTGCAGCTAAAAATGAGGCTTGTATAAGAGAAACAAAGTTCTGATGCTGTAAAACTGTTAAAGAAACACCAGGCCTTTTCAGTTCTGCTGAGTCGATTTTTAGTCCGGAGGTTCACTTTAAATAAAATCTATTTTCTAAATGATAATAATAAATAGCAGCATTTTTTCAGCTGCATGATGACAAATATACAATATTTTACATTTATTGGAGGAACCCCTCACTTCCTTTCATATTGTCGGGACAGAATCCGGGAAACTGGTGGAGTAGGGGGTGTCTGGCAAAGGAGGAATTGCTAATGGCTGCCACCTGTATAACCCTAGTAATGAAAAGAGAAGGGTGAAAAGCATGCACTGAAATGCTCATAGACTTGAAGGAGTGTTTATTTATCTTTATATGTGTCAGAGTGGTGAAAATAAATATTTTGAATAAAAAAAAAATGTTTGGTTTGGGTCCGCTTTAATAAGTAATGTGTGATAATTCAACAGAAAAGCTTTGTTAATCAGCCCCAGTGTCAAATGTTTTTTACTGACTGTATTTTTTGGAAAATTTCCAAAGTTTTCCCCAAAATGGAGGCAAAATAAGAAGCAAGTTTTGTCCTAGTTATCTGTGCTGACTTCTTTCTCCTAAATCATTATGCATCTTCTCAAGATGCTGCTGCCCATCCAACCTGACCCTGGACTTGCTCACACATGTCCTTGTTTGTCCCTGACATTACGGAGCTACTGAATGTGTGAGTTTTCTGAGGGACTTGTGCTAAAAATATTTCCCATGCTACACACGCACAATGCTACACTATACATACCACACACAAATACTATAAGCATAAGCACTCACCATACACACACACAGACACAGAAATACACACAAACACACACCCAGAAACCCACAGACACCGCATAAACACACACTCCATAAACACACACCTACACCATATATGCCACACCCACATAGTATACGTACACACACACACACACACACACACACACACACACACACACACACACACACACACACAAGTACTAAGAGCAAGTATAAAAGGAAAGAGGATAAGATAACTTCAATTAGATATTAATTAGTTTGCAGGGAAGGCACTTACAAGTTGCTGGATGACCCGGAGGACAGGAGGAATGTGGTGAAGAAGAAGTTAAAAACACGTTCTTTATGGTGACCTCATAGTCTTACTGCCGGCATATGTGTGATTCTCATCAGTTAGATGGGAGTACGACTCCTCCTCTGTTTTAGCTAGGTAGTTTCATTATAGAGAGGAGACCACCACACCCATCTCCCTCACACAGGTCTGTGTCTTTGCTGTTTCCATAGCTTTCCTGCCTGTCTCTGAAAACTGTTACTAAAACAATACAGGGAATATTGTAAAACTGTTACTTTTTTTTTTCGGTTGATTACATGCTGAAATTACAACTTTCCTACAATTTACAAAACCTAACATTTAAGGAGCAAAATACCTTCCCAGATAGGCACAGCTATAAGCACGCTGTCTGCTTCACACTTTTTGCAAAAAGGCAAAAACAAAACAGTGATTTTCAAAGCACTACATGCAATTTGTATATGTTTGCCTCAGAAATCAATCATATTCACTCTTCCTTGCAATATCAAGGCAAAGGCTCTAAAATGACCATACGCATAAACCGATTGGTTAAAAACAGTCAACAGGGGCTTGATTCACAAAGTTGTGCTAACTGTTAGCACGCTTGTGAAAAGCCCCTCTTCACGCCTAAAATGACTTTGTGCGCGCTAACTAGCGGTCGTGCGCAAAGTCCTGCGCGCAAAGTGAAATGTCGCATCGCGGTGTGGCGATAACGGCGCACCCGATGCGCCTATAAGGTCGCATTGAGTGCGACCTTAACGTCACACCTTATAGGTGGGTGCACCGTTACAGTTAGCACGCCCAAAGCCTTTAGGCGTGCTAACTAGGTTAGCACCGCTTTGTGAATCAAGCCCCTTGTGTGCAAACATGAAGGTCCATAATTATGGCCACACTTGTCAGGTTTACAAACACTACAAAAGTCAACTGTCTTCAACAAAAATAAATGGTTATAGAAGAGGGAGATAGACATTCAGACAGGACAAGATAAAGCAGAGGGAGAGGAAGACCTGGAGAAGACAACCAAATCTGTGTAATGAAGTACTTTTTACATTTGTGGACCATGTAATACATAAAATCCAGACAGTTACAATCTATCCTACATCATTACATTTTCTGAAAACATTGATCATGATTTTCTACCAAAGCTGTAAAAAAATTTGAAATTTGATTACATTTTTTATTAAATCTCATCGAGGAGTTTTTCACAGCATGGTGGTGTAAGGTGGATGATCTCCGGCCATATGTCCAGATGCCCCTCATTCAATCTTTGGCGGAAGTCTGTGACCAGATTGATAGGGATTAGGGAATCAATACAAGGGTAGATTTGTCACTACAGAAAACTCTTCCCACAATGCCTGGCAAATGAAACCATAGTTTGTGATGTTGCCCTATGGCCAGATTCAGCTAGGCGGAGAGATGATGTATTGACTGACTT
The DNA here is from genome assembly GCF_040937935.1 of Hyperolius riggenbachi. NCBI lineage: Eukaryota > Metazoa > Chordata > Amphibia > Anura > Hyperoliidae > Hyperolius > Hyperolius riggenbachi. The sequence continues at coordinate 33,791,192 of NC_090652.1, read as the reverse complement.
GAATAGATAAAAAAAATACAAAATGTCATTGGTCTTCATAACTGCTATCATGTAGAATTTATTTTTACACTTTCTCTTTGGAAATGCTAAGAGTGTTTTAGGTTAAACACTGGAGTGTTTAAATGTTTCAAGCAGAATCTGACCATATGATGACATGTTTATCTATATGACAAGAAAATTGAGTTTTTATAAGAAATTGTATAGTTTTGGCTAATGTGGTCCATTTTGCAAATAATTTGGGATGTTGTGCTACTTCTGTATGGTGTTGTGCAAATAATGTGAAGTGTTTTGAAAAACTGAGCATTGTTTTTAAAATTCCGCTTAAAGAGCCTCTGAAGCGAGATTAAATCAATGATTTTAACTTGTATTAATGTTAAGCACTATAGCTAGTGCTAAAACACCGCTATCCCGTGGCAAAACGAGGGGTTTATACCCCCAAATCCCCTCTGCAAAATCCACAACTTTCTTGGTCGTGGATTTTGCTGCTCATGGAGGCAGAGCTATGAGCTGCAGTTCTGCCTCCATGTGCATCAATCAGCCGCGGATCTTCGCCTCTACCCACACCGCCCCGCCCCTCTTAGTGAAGGAAGACTGAGAGGGGCGGGGATCAGCAGGGATTGGCGCGCGAAGAGGCAGAGCTACAGCCATTAGCTCTGCTTCAATCAGTAAGCGCTCCCTGCAGTTTGCAGAGAGGATTTGGGGGTTATAAACCCCTCATTTTGCCGCAGGATATCGGCGTTTTAGCACTAGCTATAGTACTTAACATTAATACAAGTTAAAATCATTGATTTAATCTCGCTTCAGACTCCTTATGCGATTGGAAAAAGAAGTGAAAAATACTCCAAGAAACAAACTAACCACAAATCTACCATACTGAATTACGCAGAAACACTAGCTGAATAATTTTGGGGGGAAATTTCTATAATGCTCCATGCTGCATCTGAGAGGACTGACTCCAGCAGGAGATGTGACGCACAGAGCAGACGTAGCTCCGAGCAACCACAATGACACCTAAAGTTTGCTCAGCGCAAAAGCAGCGCTGAGCGTTCTTAACCAGAAGTTAGAGAGAAAAGGACAGACCGACAGAATGAACGCTTGCTAATCTAGTCACTCCTCAGTGACAGCAAGCATTTACTAACAGGACAGACTGGAACGAGGCAGCCACTCGCGACCGCAGCAATGGCTTACCTCGCAAGAACAGGACTGAAAGGATTCGCCACTCCTCCACAAGAGATGGCGCAATCCACAAGGCAAGACAAAGGCAGAACAAGAAACAGGTACAGGAAATACACAAATATATACAGTAATCCGCGTCGCAATATGGAAAATAAAAAACGCGCTAGTATGCGTATATATTGGCAATGAACCAATATTTGACGCAAGACTAGCAAGATAACAAATCTAACTAAGATACGAATATACTGGCGAACCAATATATATGCACGCATCAGGAACTAACTACGGTCCCAAAGGACACACATAAACAAGGACTGAGACAAAAGGAATGAACGCTTGCTAATGTAGTCACTCCTCAGCGACAGCAAGCGTTCATGCGTAGACAAACAGACAGGAGTGAGATAGTCAATAGCAACCGCAGCTATATGACTAACCTCCAGGAACAGGACTGGAAGGATTCACTGCTAGAGTTGGGCCGAACGGTTCGCCGGCGAACGGGGTTCGCGTGCGGGTGTCGCAGTGACATGTTATTGTCAAACACACTGCTTGAGAACCCGCCTGCCCACCTTCCCTTCAAGCTAGGTCCTTTATACCATCTGACTCAGTTGTCTGCCTACACTAATTAGTTATGGGACAGCTGCTACACACTCTGCTAGGGAGATTCCCACCTCCCTCCTCCCCTTCTACCTATTCCCTCCTCCCTCCTACCAGAGGGAGGAGGGTCTCTTCTGGCAGGGAATTATACTACTTTAAAAACCAGTATACATCATACCATAGCTGGCCAGCTTCAGTTGGTATAGTGGTTAGTGTGCTTGTCCACCATACAGTTAGACCCAGGTTCAAATCCCAGCCAATGTGAGTTGGCTTTTATGCTACAAATCCTTAAAGGGAACCTAAACGGAGAAGGATATGGATTTTTCCTTTTAAAATAATACCAGTTGCCTGAATCGCCTGCTGATCCTGTGTCTCTAATACTTTTAGCCACAGCCCCTGAACAAGAATGCAGATCAGGTGCTCTGACTGAAGTCAGACTGGATTAGCTGCATGCTTGTTTCAGGGTGTGATTCAGCCACTATTGCAGTCACAAAGATCAGCTGGACTGCCAGGCAACTGGTATTGTTTACAGGAAACATCCATATCACTCTCAGTTAAGGTTCCATTTAAAGGAGAACTGTAGTGAAAGTTATATGGAGGCTACCATATTGATTTCCTTTTAAGCAATACCAGTTACCTGGCTATCCTGCAGATCCTCTGCCTCCAATACTTTTAGCCCTAGACCCTGAACAAGCATGCAGCAGATCTGGTGTTTGACATTTTTGTAAGATCTGACAAGATTAGCTGCATGCTTGTTTCTGGTGGGGGTCACACTACAGTGGCTGGATAGTGTACTGGTTAAGGGCGCTGCCTTTGACATGGGAGACCAGGGTTTGAATCCTGGCTAGGTCAAGTACCTATTCAGTAAAGAGTTCAAGGCAAGACTCCCTAACACTGCAGGGTGGCCTCTTGAGTGCATCCCTATGGCTGCAGCTCTTGAGCGCTTTGAGTCCGACAGGAGAAAAGTGCTATACAAATGTTTGGATTATTATTATTACTGCAGCCAAATAGATCAGCAGGGCTGCCAGGCAACTGGTATAGCTTAAAAGGAAATCAATATGGCAGCCTCCATATACCTCTCACTACAGTTCTCCTTTAAGCAACCTAATGGTTCTATTGCATTGAGCATTAATGGTACATTTTAGGCTAGCTTCACTTACTACTGTAGTGGTACAGTGCTTAGGGTGATGTGCCCACCACACAGTGAGATCTGGGTTTGATTCCCAGCTATGGTATGATGTATACTGGTTTTTAAAGTAGTATAATTCCCTGCCAGAAGAGACCCTCCTCCCTCCGGTAGAAGGGTAGAAGGGAGGAGGGAGGAGATCTCCCTAGCAGAGTGTGTAGCAGCTGTCCCATAACTAATTAGTGTAGGTAGGCAAATGGTATAAAGGACCTTGCTTGGAGGCGGGCGGGTCCTCCAGCAGTGATGTGTATTTCACTGAATTAGGTGTGGCTCCAGGTATTAGAGCTTTTGAAACATGTTTTTTATCATTTTTCCAGTTGATAGAATTTTTTAAAACTTTGAAAGTTCGCCTGCCCATTGAAGTCTATTGCAGTTCGCGAACTTTTTCGCGAACCGAACCTTTCGCGGAAGTTCGCGAACAGGGTTCGCGAACCTAAAATCGGAGGTTCGGCCCATCTCTATTCACTGCTCCTCCACAAGAGCCAGTGCAATCCACACGAGAAACACGAGAAATAGGAACATAGGCCCAGGAGAAACAGCTAGACAGACTGAGACTGAAACTATGACGGGCGAGGAGCACAGCAGGAAGCAACTCTTTATACTGAGGTCATCAAATGGGAGTGGACATGCAAATTCCCACACAGGTGAATGGTAATCAGTCACAAGCTGACAGCAGGAAAAGGCAGACAAAACTATGCAAACTGCATGAAAGGAATTGCAGCTCAGCTGCAACAGGCAATGTTTGAATTCACAAGAGCATCTCAAGCTGCAATGAACTGCAGAGCTATTGCAGATGGAATCAACACTTAGGCCTAGTGCACACCAGAGCGTTTCCGCTGCGGTTTGCGATCCGCTTGCGGGTGCGGATCCGCTTGGGTAATGTATTTCAATGGGCTGGTGCACACCAGAGCGGGAGGCGTTTTGCTGAAACGCATACTCCCGGGCTGCTGCAGATTTTGGATTGCGGATGCGTTTCTGCCTCAATGTTAAGTATAGGAAAAACGCAAACCGCTCTGAAAAACGGCACTTCAGAGCGGTTTGCCAGGCGTTTTTTGTTACAGTAGCTGTTCAGTAACAGCTTTACTGTAACAATACATGAAATCTACTACACCAAAAACGCTTCCCAAAACCGCAAAATGCTAGCTGAAACGCTACAGAAAAAGAAGAAAAAGCGTTTCAAAATCTGCTAGCATTTTGCGGATCTGCTAGCGGTTTTTGGTGTGCACCAGGCCTTAATGTGAGTGCAAGCAAAGCTATGCAAGCAAATGCATGTAAAGAAATCAGAACTGCTTGGCTGCAGTACAACTGCAGCCAGCAGTACATGCTGCAAAAGCGATCATGACAAACATGTTTCCTACCTTTTATATGCCATAAGGTTATCATATTTGCATTTGTGCATAAGTATTATTATTTATTTAGAAATTATACTTTCCCAAAAGTACAGTTTTTTGCTTTGTGAGCTGACTTTGCTTTTTTTCATAACTGGTTTTAATCATTATGTATTGAAGGCAGAAAAGCTTTGAGTTCCTGTCTGTGTCCAGCAGCTTCTCCACAGTCAGAGAATGTGTCACATTCCTCACTTGATACATTTAAGTAAACACAAGATAACATTATCTACACTTTGGATGCGTCCACATTTCTCTGCACTGAACTTTTCAGCCCTGTGTGTAACCCTTTGAATGCTGTTTTAGTAAAAAAAAATGCTGGTTGAACATAATATGCGGTAAATAATATTTTAGAGCAAAGTAGAAATGCTGGGTTTCATTCCGCTTTAAACTCAAGCTAAGACATTGTGGAACCGTAAATAATGGCATGGTGAGGAAAGGGGTTTATTATGTGTGTACTAAATAGGCTAAAAAGAAAAAAATATTCATCTGAAACCAGCGAAACAATGTGTAGAAATGCATTTTTCCGTACATGAAAGTACATGTTGTGTGTAATGTTAGAGCTCTCCTGACAATATCCTCAGGTTAGAGTGATGACAACACCTGCATTCTTCACTCTCACTTTCACTTTCTCTTTGTGTGCAGATGTCCTTTCCAAAAATACTAAATATCATTTTCTATTTAGATTTAGATGGTCAGTATTTATGTTATATATTTATATATTTGTGTTGGTTGAGTTCTACAAATGATGTACAAATAGCTAGTGGCTTAAAGGACACCCGAAAACAATTCTATCTATCCTCCTTCTCCTAAAAATGACTTTTTACGATATTTCACAGTTTTATTTTGTGTTTAAATCTACTTTTTGAGGTTTTTTTTACTGTTTTATTATTTTTACCCAATGACACCTTCATTGAAGTATGTCAGAGATAAAAATCGATGAGCTAATTGACCCTTTTTATCTCTTTCCTGGTCTCAGAAGCCATGTTCTGCCAGGAAAGTGTTTTATAGTTGTAATTTCATATCAGTGAGGGTCACACTGTAGTCTGACCCAGTCCTGAGTCAGATAGGAACTGCCACTTGCTTACCTGATGTTTAACTCTTTCAGGCAGAGAAAGAAAAAAAGGAACACAGCCTAGTTATTTGTGTGCGAGACACTGCACATACCCGTGTCTATCTCCTCATGTCACATGTCACCTCAGGTATCCTTTAAAGCTAACTGTGCAGCTTGAATATTATTTTTTTTAAACACAAACCTCCCCATGAGGGAGGTTCATGATAGAGTGTGCCATTGAGGGTGGGTAGGAGGTGGGGTGAGTGTAATTACTTACACTCACCCCAACCCCTGCCCCGGGAGCTGTTGTATTCTCCACCAACCGCAGCTGTACCACATTATAAACTTCCCAGGAAATGTGTGCGTGAGACCATCACAAAGCATGCTGGGAGATGTAGTCCATAGATGAGAGTACATATCTATTCTTACATCCTCAGACTATATCTCCCAACATGCATAGTGGGGGGAAGGTGCGAAATTCCCCAGGGAGTTCATTATGCGGTATAGCTATGGTCCGTCCTTGGAGAAGATGGCAGCTGGCATGGCCTGAGTAGCGGCACCCCATAGGTGAGTATTTAAGCGTACCTCAACTTTGCCCCCCCCCTCAACAACACACACTATTGTAAATTCCTTATGGGGAGGTTTATTAAAAAAATGTGATTCCAGGTCCACAGTCCTCTAATTCTGGTCCCTGAACCAGCGTACTGATACCTGATCAATTTGTGGGTGACTGAAGCAAATTTAACTTTTTTAAAAATGCCTTTCAGATTTAATTCAACTTGAACCTTGTACCTTTCTCCATGAAGATACAGTGTGGCATTAGTAGATAATTAGCAGATAATGGGTGGCATTAAAAATTTCCATTCAATCAAGGTAAGTTCCAGTCTTGGTCTTAGCAGTTACTACGTGTAGAATATTCAGTGACTCAACACCAAAACTACCTTCTTTGACACCATGACCAGAGTGTATGATGACCTTTTGTGGGTTGTTGTCACAGCAGAATCCATGCTTTACCTTATCTACCAAGGTTGCTGACTAGTTGAAGACTATCCCAATACCAGATGAGCCTGTCTGAAGCTCTGAAAGCGGTGCCGGCAATTTGATAGAGGCCAAAGAGGTAATTGCCCCAGGTCCCCAGAGTTTCTAGGTCCCCCCAAGGTGTCTCTTTCCCATCCCCTTCCAGCTATGTTGACCCATGTGTATGGGGCTAATTTGCACTCCCTGTTGCCAGGGGTGATACGCAGACAACGATTGAAGCATGGAGTGTGGTGCTATCTCCTGTGTCCGGCCTGGATTAGGTGAGACTCCATGTGCCTGGATTAGGTGAGACTCCGCTGCACTGAATTTGTGGGGGAAAGGAAGAGGGAAATAATGGGGAACTCAACAATGCTTTTGAGGGGAAATAAAATGGCCATTTTATGTCCCCTCAAAAGCATTGATAGGTTCCCCATTATTTCCCCCTGATGATATTGTGTGACGGGTAGGGTAGGATGGGGCCTGGAAACCAGCTTTGGGGCCCTGAGGGTGGATTTTCTGTTAGTGAGTGTCAGTGGGGCCCCAAGTTACTTTTGCCCTAAGGCCCCATAGTGGCTAAAACTGGACCTGTCTGAAAGATTAGCTTGCTAGAGTTTGTATCCTAGGAGCCCTGGAGGGGCTAGTTTAACTCACAACCCAAACTGATTATATGTTAGGGAAGTGACAATGGGGGGAAAGCCAACTCATCCTGTCCTGAATGGAACCCTGGACCCCCACCCACCTTGCCTTCACTTCCTCCACCAACACCAATTACAGATATTCTTGAACCACTGCAAATCAGTCTCACCTGACCCACTCTGACACAGGAAATCACAAATGTAAATGGCTAGATGTCTAAATGTATAAAGCAGAGGGAAATGAAAATGTAACTTTTCAGTTTAATGATAACATTGTGCTAAAGAAGATAGGGCTTAAAAACACATGAACAGTAAGGTGGTCACTGGAAATTACATGCAATTGTGAGTGGTGGCCAGAGCGTACAGGAAAATAGCAGTATTCTCCCCAGGCTCTTTTAACCGGGTGCTCCACCCGGCTAGTTTTGGTGAGCGGCCGGCTGTCATCAGCTCACCTCCTTTTCTGCTGTAAGCAGAGATGTGTAGAGAAGTACAAGCCCTGCATTCTCTCATCTCGCCCCACCGGGCTACTTTTTCATGCCACCCGGCTGGAAAAAAATACTAGGGAGAACACTGAATAGCCAAAAATCCCATGTGCACACACCTACAGTATACCTGCAATGCACTAGTATTGTATTGTAATGATCTGCTCTGCTGTCTGCACAGGCAGACAGCTTTTTGACCATTTGTTAGGTCTGAGTGCTGCAGTTCCCTTGAAAAGAAACCTATCTCCACTCTGCAAGCTGCAGAGTTGCTGTTCTGGTGAGGAATCTGCATCCACTTGTCATGCAAATTGCTTAGCTGTTTCCTCTGATGGCTTGCTGTATAAATACCATTTCCTCCCAGAATTCCTTGCTCCTTGTTCCTGCTAACTTACCTGGAGTCTCAGCCCTTTGCTTACTGTTTGCTAATATTGCTATCTTAGAGTAGTTCCTTGGGAGTGCCCTAGCATTCCTGTTAGCATAGTCAGGTTGTTTGTTACCTGTATTGCTTTGTACTGTCTATCTGTTGCGATTGTCTTGTAGCCAGCATCGGTCGACAGGAAGTCGTTCTGTCTGTTGGGATCGCATTCACCCTAGCGGTAGAGGCGGTGGTTCCTTCTGTGCTCTTTCTGTGAGTGTAGCCAGAGCAGCGGTTGCTACTGGTTACTCCATCTGTCTGTCTGTTTGGATCGCATTCGCTCTAGCGGTAGAGGTGGTGGTTCCTTCTGTATTCTGCCTTAGGAGTGTAGCCAGAGCAGCGGTTGCTACTGGCTGCTCCATCTGTCTGTCTATCTGGAATGAACGCTTGCTGTTGTCTCGGTGAGGTAACCGTTTAGCAAGCGGTCGCGTTCTCTTTCGTTTTCATGTTTCTTTGGTTAGTCAGGGTTGGTACGCTTTGTCGCTATTGCGCTTCTCGTGTGGCGACCGTGTCATGCACGCGCTTTGTCGCTATTGCGGCTAACGTGTGGTGACCGCGTGTAGTTAGTCCTGTCTGCTCCTGTGTGTTGGATTCAGTTTGTTATCAGTTCTGTCTTTATTCTTCCTTTGCTCTGTCTTACTAAGCCTGGTGTCGCTATTAGCAATCGCCATTCTGCGATTGCGTTCCCACTTGGTCTTCGCTGTTGTGTGTTCACCGTCGCCGGGTGGCGACTAGATTCGTGGACACACATACATTCTGTCTGTGTTCTCACTCTCTCTCTCTCTAAGGGCTATCTTGCCCTGCATTGCTTCACCTCGTACAATTCCCATCTGGCAACTGTGGCAGTGCAGAGGGGTTATTCCTCTGCACTCCACGGCTCCATCTGCCGGTGGGAATTTCCCTCTACAGGTGCATAGCACCATAGCAGGGTTCTGTCATTTTATAAGCCTGTGGAGGATTTCCGCAGTGGATTTCCACGGAAATAATTCCCCAATCGTTACATGTATCAGTTCACCATAGATCAGTAGTGGATGGATAGTGTACTGGTTAAGGGCTCTGCCTTTGACGTGGAGATTGGAGATCAGGGTTCAAATCCTGGCTAAGGTCAATATCTATTCAGTAAGGAAACTTTGGGCAAAACCTCCAACACTGCAGGATGGCCCCTTGAGTGAGCTCCTAATGGCTGCGGCTCTCTTGAGTGCTTTGAGTCCAACAGGAGAAAAAGCTAGACAGATGTTTTGGATTATTATATAGGTAAGTTTAGGTGGGATTTTTTGAGCCATATCTTCTTTAGCAGAATTATATCAGACATATTGTCATATTATATTTTTCCAGTGATTTATACCACTCTAAGGGCCCTTTTACACCTAATCAATTGGTATGCATTTGTGTGCGTTAGTACGCGTTGGTACATGTTTTTTCCATAGCATTGCATTGTGAAAAAAAATGTCAGTTAAAAAGGCATATGGTGGGAACTGTGCCATAGGAAAACATGGACATTACTTTGAAAATCAGTTTTCTTTCAGTTATAACTGAGAGCAACTGATTAAGTGTAAATGGGGCCTAACACAGGAAGAATGCCTCTGACAATACAAAAAAAAAAAACCTACATGTGTACTACACGAACTCTGGTCATTTCCTTAGGACATACCAAGTGATCCACAGCCCACTGACACCCAGAGCTGTGTGCACACTACTGCTGTTGTCTCATTAAGTTGCAGGCACAGAACCACTGCATTATTATTTCACTGAAATTCTGATAGTACTACTGTATCTCTCTGTGTGAGACACTCCACCGCCCACTGACACCCAAAGCTGTGCATAATGTTATTTCCCCTTTAGGGATTAAAACCCAACTTTGTGTCAACATCGTAATTTTTAGTGGGACTTTTGGCATGGATCCCCCTCCGGCATGCCACAGTCCAGGTGTTAGAACCCTTGAAACAACTTTTCCATCACTTTTGTGGCCAGAAACAGTCTTTGTAGGTTTTAAAATGTGCCTGCCCGTTGAAGTCTATGGCCGTTTCCATGTTCGCGAACATTTACAGAAGTTCATGTACGCTATCATGAACGGAAAATTCTATGTTGGCGACATCTCTATACAGGTCCTTCTCAAAAAATTAGCATATTGTGATAAAGTTCATTATTTTCTGTAATGTACTGATAAACATTAGGACTTTCATATATTTTAGATTCATTACACACAACTGAAGTAGTTCAAGCCTTTTAATGTTTTAATATTGATGATTTTGGCATACAGCTCATGAAAACCCAAAATTCCTATCTCAAAAAATTAGCATATTTCATCCGACCAATAAAAGAAAAGTGTTTTTAAAACAAAAAAGTCAACCTTCAAATAATTATGTTCAGTTATGCACTTAATACTTGGTCGGGAATCCTTGTGCAGAAATGACTGCTTCAATGCGGCGTGGCATGGAGGCAATCAGCCTGTGGCACTGCTCAGGTGTTATGGAGGCCCAGGATGCTTCAATAGCGGCCTTAAGCTCATCCAGAGTGTTGGGTCTTGCGTCTCTCAACTTTCTCTTCACAATATCCCACAGATTCTCTATGGGGTGCAGGTCAGGAGAGTTGGCAGGCCAATTGAGCACAGTAATACCATGGTCAGTAAACCATATACCAGTGGTTTTAGCACTGTGAGCAGGTGCCAGGTTGAGCTGAAAATGAAATCTTCTTCTCCACAAAGCTTTTCAGTAGATGGAAGCATGAAGTGCTAGCTGATAGCTAGCTGCATTGACCCTGCCCTTGATAAAACACAGTGGACCAACACCAGCAGCTGACATGGCACCCATCACTGACTGTGGGTACTTGACACAGGACTTCGGGCATTTTGGCATTTCCCTCTCCCCAGTCCCCAGTCTTCCTCCAGACTCTGGCACCTTGATTTCCGAATGACATGCAAAAGTTGCTTTCATCTGAAAAAAGTACTTTGGACCACTGAGCAGTGAGCAACAGTCCAGTGCTGCTTCTCTGTAGCCCAGGTCAGGCGCTTCTGCCGCTGTTTCTGGTTCAAAAGTGGCTTGACCTGGGGAATGCGGCACCTGTAGCCCATTTCCTGCACACGCCTGTACACGGTGGCTCTGGATGTTTGTACTCCAGACTCAGTCCACTGCTTCCGCAGGTCCCCCAAGGTCTGGAATCGGTCCTTCTCCACAATCTTCCTCAGGCTCCAGTCACCTCTTCTCGTTGTGCAGCGTTTTCTACCACACTTTTCCCTTCCCACAGACTTCCCACTGAGGTGCCTTGATACAGCACTCTGGAAACAGCCTATACATTCAGAAATTTCTTTCTGTGTCTTACCCTCTTGCTTGAGGGTGTCAATGATGGCCTTCTGGACAGCAGTCAGGTCGGCAGTCTTACCCATGATTGCAGTTTTGAGTAATGAACCAGTAATTTTGGGTTTTCATGAGCTGTATGCCAAAATCATCAATATTAAAACAATAAAAGGCTTGAACTACTTCAGTTGTGTGTAATGAATCTAAAATATATGAAAGTCTAATGTTTATCAGTACATTACAGAAAATAATGAACTTTATCACAATATGCTAATTTTTTGAGAAGGACCTGTACATCACTGTGTGGATTTTGTTTTCCTCATTACTTCATAACTAGAAGGTTAATACGGTAGTGTGCACATTTGAACATAATTGGATGTTGCTGCTAATGTAAAAGTTGATACTGTACACATTTCCATGCAGTTTTGTATTATTACTGTATAGGCAATACACGTGCACATTTGTGTGTAATTGTGCATTACTAATATTATAAAAGTTGATATTGTGCATATTTGTATGAACATTTGCATTGCTTCTGCTAAAGTAATGACTAATATTGTACACCTTTGTACATTATTGTGCGTTATTACAGTTACTGTAAAGATTATTGTTGTGCACATCCTATATAATAAAACCTAACTGTCCCTGCGTCATCCTCTTGTCCCTGTGTCCGTTGGGTTTTGGCTACTGTGCACGTGTAGCCGACGAGACAGGGGGCAGATGGGGCCAGGGGGGCGGCTGGCCGTGCGCTTGTGGCGGGGAACACGGCCATGCGCCCTGACATCACAGCCCTAGCGCCCATTATCTAACAGGCAGGCTAAAAAACTAGTTTGTACATAATATCACACAGTTCTGCATCTCCTCTCCGACTCCTCCAGTGGTGACAGTAATGAGAGGCACCACTAGGGGGCATCAGAGAGAAGGCACTTAACTGTGTGATGGGGAGAAGGCTTGCAGAAGTTCCCTGGGGTGCTGACAGGTGAGTTTTACTGTCGCCTCCTCTCACATCGCTCTACTGATGTGCAGGTGGGGAGGGGGGGGGAGTAGCTGCTTGCCACTTCTTCCCCAACTAGTGGCTGCGGCACTCATTTTTAAACGAGTGAAGATGGACAGGCTTGGGGAACCCCCTGGGCTCTGGTGACCAAGGTCAATTGCCCCCTTGCCTTAATTATAGTGCTGGTCCTGCAGACACCTAAAATGAAGGACAAATATATTAAAGAAATCACCAAAAGTAAGGATTTTTTTTTTTGCAGCTATAACAGTTTGTATGCTGCATGTGTGTGACCAGTAACTGTACAATGCTGATTGAAAATGTGTGAACCCATTAAAATATTTTATATTTTTATGTAAATGTGATCTAAAACATCATCTGAGTTTAAAAGAAGTCTTTAAAGTTTATGAAGAAAACTTAAAGCGGATCCGAGATGAAAAAGTAACTATAACTCCTCCCCTTTGCCTCAAAACTCCTTGAGCGTCTGGTTCACAAACGCCTGACCCAGTACCTCAATGCCAACTCACTGCTAGACCCACTGCAATCTGGATTTCGGCCTGCCCACTCAACTGAAACTGCTCTCACCAAAGTGGTCAACGACCTTGCCTTAGCTAAAGCTGAAGGTAAATACTCCATTCTCCTCCTCCTTGACCTTTCAGCAGCGTTTGACACAGTAGATCATCCCCTACTCCTCCAGTCCCTCCAGTCCATGGGTATTCACGATCTTGCCCTGTCCTGGCTTTCATCCTACCTCTCCAACCGCTCCTTCACGACCGCCTTCAATGAGTCCTCGTCCACCCCAACCACCTCTCGGTGGGAGTCCCCCAAGGTTCAGTCCTTGGCCCCCTACTGTTCACCCTACACACATCCTCCATTGGCAAGGTTATCTCCTCCATGGGTTTTAACTATCATCTGTATGCAGATGACACCCAGATCTACCTCCACACTCCTGACATATCCACCACTACCATGGACAAGGTCTCCTCCTGTCTATCAGCCATTTCCTCCTGGATGTCCGCTAGGTTCCTGAAACTAAACCTAGACAAAACTGAATTTATGATCTTCCCACCCCGGACATCCATAAACCTCCCAGATGTGCATGTCACTGTTAACCACACTACCATTCACCCTACCTCTCAAGCCCGCTGTCTGGGTGTCACCCTGGACTCCGCACTCTCCTTCACTCCCCACATCCAAAACCTCACAAAGTCCTGCAACTTCCACCTTCGTAACATCTGTAAGATTCGCCCTTTCCTGACCTCTGCCACCACCAAACTCCTCATCCATGCCCTCATAATTTCCCGCCTTGAATACTGCAATGCCCTGCTGTCATGTTTTCCTATGACCCGAACAGCCCCACTGGAGTCCATCATGAATGCGGCAGTAAGAATTATCCACTGCTCCCATCGCTCCACCACGGCGGATCCCCTCCTTGAATCCCTCCACTGGCTTCCTATCCAGTCCAGAATCAGATTCAAGATACTGTGTCTGACCTACAAATCTGTCCACAAAACCTGTCCAACCTACATTTCCGATCTTACTCAGAGGTACACACCTAGCCGCTCACTCCGCTCTTCCAATGAACTTCGCCTAACCGCCCCCCACATCACCCAGTCCCATGCACGCCTCCAGGACTTCTCAAGAGCTGCTCCAACACTATGGAACTCCCTACCTCCACCCATTAGGGCAGCCCCCTCCTTCAACATCTTCAAGAAAGCCCTCAAAACTCACCTTTTCACTCTGGCCTACTACCCCTCACAAGTGCTCTAAACCCACAGCTGAACTCTGGTCCCCTACCTTCCGTGTCCTTACCTCTCCCTCTAGATTGTAAGCCTTTGGGCAGGGTCCTCCTCCTTTTGTGTCCTACCTGATCATGCGTCTCCATTACTGTGCACCCATGCTATGGACCTGAGTGAACCTAACTTGCCTAATCTCCATGCTCCCCTCCAGTGACTAAGCATTACCTTGTACTCACACTGTGCTGCATGATCTGGTCTTTCTTGTATTCAGGTATTGTCATTTTGCTGTATGTCACCCCTAAATATTGTATGTATCCCTATTTATTGTCCAGCGCTGCGTAATATGTTGGCGCTTTATAAATACAATAAATAAATAAAAAAATAATAAAATAATAACAAGTAACTTGTCTATATGTCTTATCTAAAGTTTAGATAGTTTACACAGCAGATCTAGCTGCAAACAGCTTCAAAAGTTTATGATTATTTATTGTTGTGATACAATGAGGGCAGCCATGTTCTGTTTGTCACACTACACTGAGGCAAGCTGATAGTATCTCCAGCCCTCAGCCTGTGAAAAATGTCACTCACTCTCCTCCTCCCTCCTCCCCTCTGCCTCTGAAATCTCTGGCTAGTAACCTCCTCCTGCCCAGACTGAGCCCCCATAAGCCTTTGCTACCTGGGACTGAGTGCCAAGGCTCTCTGAAAAGATGTGGGCGAAGCTTGTTTAGTTTATAGGGAATTAAAGTAATAAAACAAAACAAAAAAAGTATTTGGCTTGAGGAATGCCCTATAAACAATATGAAAGGAACACAATTATGCAATGAGTAAAAGTTTATCTCGGATCCACTTTAAAAGACCACTATCGTGAACATTTGCAAAATTTAAAACATAGATGTATTAATTATGAACTATTTTTTTTCCTATGTTCCTGTCACTTACAGTAGGCAGTATAAATTTGACAGATCTGACAGATTTTGGGCTAATTCATCTCCTCACAGGGGATTCTCAGGAATTCCTTCATTTCCCTGGATGGCAGTGGCTTGTTCTAACTGACAGAAGAGCGGATCAGCTGATTTTGGCGCGGGGCTCTAAGAGCCGAGCGACTAAACTGGGCACCCCATAGCAACGATGCTATGCTGCGCGGGGTGCGTAGCGGTAATTCGGGGCTCTGGTGGCTGCCAAACCCCAAATTACATCTCCCTCCGAGTTGCGACAACTCGTAGGGGGAATAGTATTTAACGCCGCCTCAGAGTTTAGCGGCAACGGTTTGAGCTGTCATTCGGCTTTCACCGCGCCGAACTAAGCGGTGCCGGATAAGTGCGAATTTACGCATTGTAGTTCGTAGGTGAAGTTTCAAAACTACGCTTACGATTTTACGCAAAGCGAAGTACCATTACCCGTAGCTTACGCCCCTACGCGTAGTTTGCATGTGTTTTGCGAAGTAAACTACGAATGTGTTATTTGCGTCAATTTTTCCGCGTACGATTGCATGCTTACAAAATTACACATTGGAAAGGGGAATGTACGCATAGAAGAGGTCCTGGTACAAGCATTTTCAGAGGAATTAATGCATATTTTTTTCCGCATAATGGCATAAGCGTCCGCATAAAATATGCTTTGCACTATGTGTCATTGCATATTTTTAATAACGCGTAGTCTACGAAATGCATAGGAAGCGAATATTTGATTTTGAAGCCATAGTTTGGCAAAGTGTAATTGCGTAAAACTACGCGTAATTCCAGCGTAGCAAAGTTGGCTGACTACAACCATCCCTGATAGAAATTATTCTAATTTACGATATTTGATTTGATATGTGGTAGCGAAATCTTCAAAACTAAAATATATGCATATTGTATACATATACATAATATATATTTTTTTTTTCAACAATATATATATATAGTATATAGGGTGCATGTGTGAGACCAGTTAAGGCATTCCGCCTGTTTAAAAGCAAGGTTACATTCTCATAGACCACATTTGATTTTAACTCCAGTGAAAATAATGTAATAAAAAAGTGCTTCATTTTTACAATAATTGATTTAGTCAGTGTTTGCCCATTGTAAAAGCTTTCCTCTCCCTGACATACATTCTGACATTTATCACATGGTGACGTTTTTACTGCTGGCAGGTGATGTCACTGGAAGTAGCTGCTGCTTGCTTTTTTGGAAGTTGGAAACAGCTGTTATTTCCCACAATGCAACAAGGCTCCCACAATACCTCAGTGCTGTGAGGCGCTGACATCACACTGTGGGAGGGGTTTCACCACAATATCAGCCACACAGACCGCCTGATGATCCATTTGAGAAAAGGAAAACATTTCTCATGGGAAAGAGGGTTTCAGCTACTGATTGGGATGAAGTTCAATTCTTGGTTACGTAGCCCCTGAGGAGTCGCCATAGCGACGAAACACGTAGGGCGGAGCTACGGAGCAGCGTTACGTCTGACGTCACCGGACGCGGTGATTGGCTGACGGGCGCCATCTTTGTTTTTGATCTGGCGGCGGGGTTTTTTGCTCTGCGGAGTTTTTCTCCGGCGGTTGTCTCTGAGCATTGGCTGCATGCTTAGCCTAAGCCCCACACCGCACTTGTTTTAGTGTATTATGAGCATTGCTCATTTTTAAACATTCTTAATAAATACGGGATTAATCCCTTTTACGCTATGTGAAGCGTCTCTCATATTTTTTCTGGAGGTTCATCTATCTAAGGACTCAGCTGTGGAGAGTTGCCAGAGAGGCCGAGGGGTGGCCAATACCCCTGCTGCGCAGACGGGCCCTGCAGGCCGCATCATCTGGTGAGTCGTTACACTTTGGGGGGAGATACTTATGTGTCGTTAACCCTGGATGTCATTTTAAAATACATCTGCATGATCAGCTGAGACTACATAAGGGGTGTCTCCATTGCATATTCCACGACTGGACTGTTTGAGCGCTTATCTGCTTTTTCCTGTTTCAATTCTTGGTTACTGTTTCTCTTTAATTACAGCATATATCTGCTGTGGCATCATTTTAATGAGCTTCTGCAATATTACTTAATAAACATTTATTTCCATCCAGAGTTTGAATTATTTTTTACCCAGATGAGAGTTGATTGAGAATTGGAGGAGCACAGTGCATATTCTTCTTTGCCACATCCCTAAGAGTCTCAATGGGGTTAAAGGATACATTCAGGCTAAAAGAAAAATCTAAATACACTTACCTGGGGCTTCCTCCAGCCCCTGGTAGCCATCCTGTGCCCTCGCCGCAGCTCTGGTGGCTGCCGGTGTCCTGCGCTGCAGAAGCTGACCCCGCCTGGTCGGCTTCCCGGTCGGCTTCTTGTGCGCTCCTCGGCACGGGTCATGTGGTCTAGCCGACGTCATCATTTATGTACTGCGCAGGCGTAGTAGTTCTGCGCCTGTGCAGTACATACCTGATAAATAATATCGTCTAGACCACGTGACCCGCGCCATGGAGCGCACAAGAAGCGGACCTGGCGGCTTCTGCAGCGAAGGACACTGGGAGTCACCGGAGCTGCGGCGAGGGCACAGGATGGCTACCAGGGGTTGTAGGAAGCCACAGGCAAGTGGATTTTGATTTTTCCTTTAGCTTGGACCTCTCCTTTAACGTCTGGACTCCGAGGTGGCCAATCCATGGGTGAAAATGATGTCTCCTGTCCCCTGAATATTCTATCAAAATTTGAGCCAAATGCATCCTGGCACTGTCATCTTGGAATACTCCTGTGGGAAGAAAACATTCTCAGAGGGAATAACCTGGCCATTCAACGTATATTCAGGTAGTCAGCTGACCTCAATTTTTACCCAATGAGAGCCTATTTGCTTTCTTAAAGAGTGTCTGAAGACTGCTAAATTACCTCTTTTTTATGGAGTCGTCTTCAGCATTAATAGTGTAGCTGAAACGCCACTATCCAGAGACAAAACGAGGCCTTAATCACCCCCAAATCCACAGGGCAAATTGCGGGGCTCCTTCCTGTTAGAGGCAGAGCTGTAAGCTGTAGCTCTGCCCCTCCTCACATCAATCCCCGCTAATTGCTGCCTCATCCCCGCCCCTCTCAGTCTTCTTTCACTGAGAGGGGCGGGGTAGAGGTAGAGCTACAGTGCTTAGCCGTTGAAACTCATGGATTTGTGCCCCGGTATTTGGGGGTGATTAAGGCCTCGTTTTGCTGGGGGATAGCAGCGTTTCAGCTATGCTATAAATGCTGAAGAGGACTCCGTTAAAAAAAGAGGTAATTTAGTAGGTTTCAGAGTCTTAAGGCCTCGTTTTGCTGGGGGATAGCAGCGTTTCAGCTATGCTATAAATGCTGAAGAGGACTCCGTTAAAAAAAGAGGTAATTTAGTAGGTTTCAGAGTCTCTTTAAATCCAGGTGGTGAGGTTTTTTTTTTTTTTTTTTTGTAAACAGGCAGTGTAAACAGGCAGTGTATGTGCTTTTTGAGGCAGCCAGGAAAAATACAGAACATAAGTACCAAAGAAATCCGCAAAAATAAGTATGACATTCATTTTTTAATCATGAATACTACATAGACTGAACATGTGTACACAGAGAAAAGCCAAAATGAGTTTAACATTTTCATGTGGTTGTAAATACAGCCTTGAATACCAATTATGCATCTAAGATCTTTGGGAACAAAAGTAGAGATGATTTAACTAGTTATTAGTTAACAACCGAAGGGTTTTTCCCCTTTAGGACCAGAGCAATTTTCATCTTTCAGCTGCCTTCCTTTCTTTCGCTAATAACTTTATCACTACTTATTACAACACAATTATCTTTACCTTGTTTTTTTTGTCCACTAATTAGGCTTTATTTGGGTGGTGCGTTATGCTAAGAATTATTTTATTCTAAATGCATTTTAACAGGAAAAATTCTAAAAAAAATGGAAATATTCATTTTTCTCAGTTTTCAGCCATTATAGTTTTAAAATAATACGTGCTACCATAATTGAAACACATGTATTTTATTTGCCCATTTGTCCTGGTTATTAAACTGATTAAGTTATGTCCCTATCACAATGTATGGCGACAATATTTTATTTGTAAATAAAGGTGTATTTTTTCAGTTTTGCATCCGTCACTAATTACAAGCACTTTTTTTTGCCATAAAACAGTATTCTTGACATACATATTAACCACTTCAGGATCACAGGTTTTTTCGCCTTCAGGACCAGAGCAATTTAAAAAATATATAAAAAAAACTATTTAATTATCCTATGAGTTAGTATATTAGGCTGTTTTTGGATGTATTTTTTACTTTTTGGCCACAAGATGGCGATATTGCGTTCTGTGTTAAGTAAATCTACCACGGAACAAAGTGTTTACATTTTGTTTCAGCGGAGATTTTTTTAAATCAACACTCCAGGAGGCTGTGAGTCATTGCAGCCTCAGTGATCGGGTAGCCCGATCACAGAGGGACAGGATAGCGGCGATTGCGGACGGGGAAGTGCGGCGATCATGCGCGGCGATGGTAAACAAACGTACTGCAGACGCTTATCTACCAGAAGTGGTTAAAATAGTTTAGTTCCTAAGTTAACTATTTATGTAATTTTTTCAAAATGTTACTTTTTTTTTTTTAATTAAAAGTTTTATTTGGGTAACCATGGGAGGGGAGGTAAGGAATTAATCAATGCTATTTTAAATGTATACTAGCTGATGACCCGGCGTTGCCTGGGTATTTATTTGGCTGGTGTCGGCTCCGCCCACTTTGTCTAACCCTAACACACAAACACTCATTGACCAAGTTTGTGAGCTTTGGTATCAATCATTTGTATATTCCCATAGAAATTAAATAAATCAGATTGGTGGTTTGTGACTCCACCCCTCTCCAGCATTTGAACCCCAGTTACCCAATGACCAACTATTGCAGGGTTGAAGCATCTGCTATTAACAGTGTAAAAATGGCAGCAATTTTAATATTCCCCTTGAAAATCAACAGGTGAATTTTGATAGACTATTATAGTCTCCACCTAATTCCCTGAATATTAATCATAGTCACCCAGTGACCATCTGGGCAAAGTTTGAGAACCCTGCCATACAAAGTGTAAGAATGGCTGAAGTTTATATTTTCCCATTGAAATTTGTTTTTGGCTCTGCCCACTTTTTGTAACCTGGACACACAGTCACTCAATAATGAAGTTTGTGAGCTTTTGGGTCCTT
Source organism: Hyperolius riggenbachi (assembly GCF_040937935.1). Taxonomy (NCBI): domain Eukaryota; kingdom Metazoa; phylum Chordata; class Amphibia; order Anura; family Hyperoliidae; genus Hyperolius; species Hyperolius riggenbachi. The sequence continues at coordinate 33,771,083 of NC_090652.1, read as the reverse complement.
GGCATCAATTACAACAAATCTGATTGGCTGGTTGTGGCTCCGCCCCCTTTTCTGAATTTGAACCCCAGTGACCCTATGACCAACTGTAACAGGTTTGAGGCTTGTGCCATTAACAGTGCAAGAATGGCAGCAATTTTAATATTCCCCGTGAAAATCAACAGGTGACTATTGATTGGCTTTTTTAGGCTCCACCCACTTTTCTGAATATTAATCCCAATCACCCAGTAACCAACTGTGCAAAGTTTGAGAACCCTGCCATTAACAGGGAAGAAGGGCTACAGTTTACATTTTCCCAGGGTAATCTGTTTTTGACTCCACCTAGTTTTTGTATCCTGGACACACAGTCACTCAATGACCAAGTTTGTGAGCTTTCGGGTTCCTGGCATCAAAAATGTGTTAATGGAAGCAGTTTATCCAGCAAATAAATATGATTGGCTGTTTGTGGCTCTGCCCCTTTAGTGAATTTGAACTCCAGTCACTTAATGACTGACTGTAGCAGGTTTGAGGCCTCTGCCATTAACAGTGTTAGAATGGCAGCAGTTTCAATATTTCCCTTGAAAATCAATAGACAAATGTTGATTGGCTGTTGTAGGCTCCACCTACTTTTCAGAATATTAATCCCAGTCACCCAGTGACCAACTCTGTCAAGTTTGAGAAGCTTGCCATTAGCAGTTTAAGAATGGCTGCAATTTATATTTTCCCATTTAAAAAGTTAGTTGTTTTTGGCTGTTTCTAACCTTGACATACAGTCACTCAATGACCAAGTTTATGAGCTTTGGGGTCCTTGGAATCAATAAGTTGATCTTTCCATTGAAATTAAACAAATCTGATTGGCTGTTTTTAGCCTGCCACCTTTTCAGAATTTAAACCCAAGTCTCCCAGTGACTGACTGTACCAGATTTGAGGCATCTGTCATTCAGAGTGTAAGAATGTCAGCAATGTAAATATTCCCCTTGAAAATCAATAGGTGAATTTTGATTGGCTGTTGTAGGCTCCACCCACTTTCCTGCATATTAGTCCCAGTCATCCAGTGGCCAACTGTGTCAAGTTTGAGAACCCAGCCAATAACAGAATGGCTGAAATCAATCTAACAAATCTGATTGGCTGTTTGTGGCTCCATCCCCTTAAGTGAATTTGGACCCCAGTCACCCAATGACTGACGGTATCAGGTTTGAGACCTCTGCCATTAACAGTGTAAGAATGGTAGCAACATAAGTATTTCTGTTGAAAAATCAATAGGTGAATTTTGATTGGCTGTTGTAGGTTCCACCCACTTTCTACATATTAATCACAGTCACCCAGTGGCCAACTGTGTCAAGTTTTCATTAACAGTGTAAGAATAGTTGCAGTTTATATTTTCCCATTTAAAAAATGTAGTTGTTGGCGCCGCCCACTTTTTCTAACCATGACATACAGTCACTCAATTACCAAATGTATGAGCTTTGGGGTCCTTGGTATCAATAATCTGTATTTTCCTATTGAAATTAATCAAATTTGATTGGCTGTTTGTGGCTCCGCCCCTTTTCTGAATTTGACTGCCAGTCACCCAGTGACCAAATGTACCAGGTTTAAGGCATCTGCTATTAACAGTGTAAGAATGGCAGCAATTTAAATATTCCCCTTGAAAATCAACAGGTGAATTTTGATTGGCTGTTGTAGGCTCCAACCATTTTCCTGAATATTAATCCCAGTCACCCAGTGACCAACTCTGCAAAGTTTGAGAACCCTGCCATTAACAGTGTAAGAATGGCTGCAGGTTATATTTGCCCAATGAAATTTGTTTTGGCTCCGCCTTTTTTTGTGACCTTGACAAACAGTCACTGAATGACCAAGTTTGTGAGATTTCAGGTTCCTGGCATCAAACATGTGTGAATGGAAACTGTTTATCCAGCAAAGAAATCTGATTGGCTGTTTGTGGCCCGGCCCTTTTAGTGAATTTGGAGTCCAGTCACCCAATGACCGACTGTAGCAGGTTTGAGACCTCTGCCATTAACAGTGTAAGAATGGCAGCAGTTTAAATATTCCCCTTGAAAAACAATAGGTGAATTTTGATTGGCTGTTGTAGGTTCCACCCACTTTCCTGAATCTTAATCTCATTCACCCAGTGACCAAGTGTACCAAATTTTAAAACCCTGCGATTAACAGTGTAATAATGGCTGCAGTTTACATTTTCTCATTAAAAATGAATGACTGAAATTTGATTGGCTGTTTTATGCTCCGCCCACTTTTTCCTGGATTTGTAACCCTGGACACCAAGTGACCAAGTGTACCAAGTGTGGGGACTCTGGCTTGATTACTGTGAGAATGGCAGCCTTTTACATTTTTTTTCCATTGACATGGATGTGTGAAATCTGATTGGCTGTTTGTAGCTCCGCCCAGGTGTACAGGGGGAATGCGAGACCCCAGAACATATCATCCCAGGTAGTGTGGGATCTGTATACCAAGTTTTGTTCAAATCAGTCAAGCTGTTTTCGAGTGACACACACACACGCACGCACGCACGCACGCACACACACACACTTATATATATATATATATATATATATAGATATATATATATATATATATATATATACATACACAGGGCCGGATTACCGACCAGGCAACAAAAGCAGTTGCTTGGGGCCCCATTCAGAGTCAAAGGGGCCCCATCAGCACATAAACCAGCCCTCGCCATCCTGTCAGCGGTGGCTGGATGGTATAATATAGTAGGTTATAGGGACTCTGAGCAGTGCAGTAACTATGGAAAGATGCATGTCATTTTAAAGCTCTCTTTCTCCTCTTTCCAATGATATATAAACGGCTGCCCTACACCTTTTAGTTTTCGCTATTTTCGCGATCGAAATCGCGGCCACAGGATGACTTTTCTCCAAAGTCGGCAGCTCGATTCAGCACAATGCAATGAAATATAGGGAACCCAGGGGGATATAATTACAAACATCATGCTGGTAGGTGTGAGGATGCAATTAATTAGTTGTGGGTATGCTTAAAGGCATACCCACAGGCACTGCTCGGAGTCCCTTTAAGGGCTCTGCCTCTGACACAGGAGACCAGGGTTCGAATCTCGGCTCTGCCTGTTCAGTAAGCCAGCACCTATTCAGTAGGAGACCTTAGGCAAGTCTTTCTAACACTGCTACTGCCTATAGGGCGCATCCTAGTGGCTGCAGCTCTGGCGCTTTGAGTCCACCAGGAGAAAAGCGCGATATAAATGTTATTTGTCTTGTCTTGTCAAATGATGCCGTGCACTGCTGATTGTCTTCAGAGCCAGGCTCCCCTCCTAGGTCCCCCTCCTGCTACTGTGCGCTCTGCCGCTGCCCACTCAGCCCTCCCTTCCCACAGAGAACCACAGCTGCAGCAAGAATGATAGCAGCAGATGGCAAACACTCACCTATCCATGATCCAAGCGATAGAGATCCCGTCATCTGAAACCCATCTGTCTCTTCTACAGTGCAGCCGCTCGCTCTGAACTTCCTGATTCTCAGATCAGACAGGAAGTAGGAAGTAGTAATAGTAGTAGTAACAGAGTGGCAGCACTCTAGAGGAGACAGATGGGCTCCGGATGACGGGACCTCTATTGCTTGGATCGCAATAAGTGAATGTGAGTCATCTGGTGGTGTCATTCTCCCCCGCTGCGGCTGCCTTCTCTGCTGGACTATCGTATTCACTGGGATGGAGGCTGCATGGTGGCTGTCTAGTTTGGGAGGAAATCGGTTGTTCGGTGGTGGGGGTGGTTATGTAATTCTGTCTGGGGAACGGCTTCCGGTTTGGCGGTGTCCAGAGCTTTCTGCCTTTGCCAGGCTGGAGATGCAGGGGGAAAGTGCTGCTGCTGTGATATCTGGCGCCCTCTTCACAGGGGTGCCCCAGCCCCTGAGTGCAAATGTCCCAGCCATTCATCTCTCACTCTGCATTTTGCCGCTGCTATTCCCTGCATAGTGCACCCACAGAGGAAAGCGGGCTGTTGCCCATAGCAACCAGTAGCTCGGCTGCCCCGGTGTGTGCGGCATGTTGCTGTGCAGCTGCATCTTCTGATTCTATTACGACATGATGGGGGGCCCAAATCAGTTACTTTGCTTAGGGCCCCATTTAGCTTTAATCCGGCTCTGTATAGATAGATAGATAGATAGATAGATAGATAGATAGATAGATAGATAGATAGATAGATAGATAGATAGATAGATAGATAGATAGATAGATAGATAGATAAAACAGCATTGAAGTTTTAAGGTGTAATTTTACTTTTGGCCACTAGATGTCCCCCACACTTTATTTTGATTTAACTGTTAGATGACATACACATATGCCAGCACACAAATAACTAGGCTGCGTTCCTCTGTGCTTTTTCTGCCTGAAATGGGTTCAACATCAGGTATGCAAGGGACATTTTTTTTCAGGCAGATAATAGCTTCTGAGTGCAGAGGACTAGTGTTGGGCGAACAGTGTTCGCCACTGTTCGGGTTCTGCAGAACATCACCCTGTTCGGGTGATGTTCGAGTTCGGCCGAACACCTGACGGTGCTCGGCCAAACCGTTCGGCCACATGGCCGAACTAAGAGCGCATGGCCGAACGTTCCCCGAACGTTCGGCTAGCGCTGTGATTGGCCGAACGGGTCACGTGGTTCGGGCCCGAACGCGCTCTGATTGGCCGAACGGGTCACGTGGTTCGGGCCCGAACGCGCTCTGATTGGCCGAACGGTCACGTGGTTCGGGTAAATAAATACCCGAACCACGTCATATCTCCGCCATTTCTCTGTGGGTTTAGCTTTGGGTAGGCAGGCAGGGTAGTTCACTCTCCAGCCACGCTAGCCAGGGTCCCCCCCCAGTCATTGTGTGTCGCTGCTGGGAACAGTAGTACACCGCTTGCTCAGCCACACTATATATAGCATTGTTTACTGCCACTGTGTACCTCGCTCAGCCACGCTATATATAGCATTGTGTTTTCTGACACTCTGTGTACACGGCTTAGCCTGACTAATATAGCATTGTGTGTACTGCCACTGTGCACCTCGCTCAGCCACGCTATATATAGCATTGTGTTTTCTGACACTCTGTGTACACGTCTTAGCCTGACTATATAGCATTGTGTGTACTGCCACTGTGCACCTCGCTAGTGTTGGGCGAACAGTGTTCGCCACTGTTCGGGTTCTGCAGAACATCACCCTGTTCGGGTGATGTTCGAGTTCGGCCGAACACCTGACGGTGCTCGGCCAAACCGTTCGGCCATATGGCCGAACTAAGAGCGCATGGCCGAACGTTCCCCGAACGTTCGGCTAGCGCTGTGATTGGCCGAACGGGTCACGTGGTTCGGACCCGAACGCGCTCTGATTGGCCGAACGGTCACGTGGTTCGGGTAAATAAATACCCGAACCACGTCATATCTCCGCCATTTGTCTGTGGGTTTAGCTTTGGGTAGGCAGGCAGGGTAGTTCGCGCTCCAGCCACGCTAGCCAGGGTCCCCCCTGTCATTGTGTCACTGCTGGGAACAGTAGTACACCGCTTGCTCAGCCACACTATATAGCATTCTGTTTACTGCCACTCTGTGTACCTCGCTCAGCCACACTATATAGCATTCTGTTTACTGCCACTCTGTGTCTGCTGGGAATAGTAGTACACCGCTTGCTCAGCCACACTATATAGCATTCTGTTTACTGCCACTCTGTGTACCTCGCTCAGCCACACTATATAGCATTCTGTTTACTGCCACTCTGTGTCTGCTGGGAATAGTGGTACACCGCTCGCTCAGCCACACTATATAGCATTCTGTTCACTGTTCTGTGTCTGCTTGGAATAGTGGTACACCGCTCGCTCAGCCACACTATATAGCATTCTGTTTACTGTTCTGTGTCTGCTGGGAATAGTGGTACACCGCTCGCTCAGCCACACTATATAGCATTCTGTTTACTGTTCTGTGTCTGCTGGGAATAGTGGTACACCGCTCGCTCAGCCACACTATATAGCATTCTGTGCACTGTTCTGTGTCTGCTGGGAATAGTGGTACACCGCTCGCTCAGCCACACTATATAGCATTCTGTTCACTGTTCTGTGTCTGCTGGGAATAGTGGTACACCGCTCGCTCAGCCACACTATATAGCATTCTGTTTACTGTTCTGTGTCTGCTGGGAATAGTGGTACACCGCTCGCTCATCCACACTATATAGCATTCTGTTCACTGTTCTGTGTCTGCTGGGAATAGTGGTACACCGCCCGCTCAGCCACACTATATAGCATTCTGTTCACTGTTCTGTGTCTGCTGGGAATAGTGGTACACCGCTCGCTCAGCCACACTATATAGCATTCTGTTCACTGTTCTGTGTCTGCTGGGAACAGTAGTACACCGCTCGCTCAGCCAGAGTATATAGCATTGTGTTTACTGCCACTCTGTGTACACCGCTCAGCCAGACTATATACCATTGTTTACTGACACTCTGTGTACACCGCTCAGCCAGACTATATACCATTGTTTACTGAAACTCTGTGTACACCGCTCAGCCAGACTATATACCATTGTTTACTGCCACTCTGATTCTGCTGGGAACAGTAGTACACCGCTCGCTCAGCCAGACTATATACCATTGTTTACTGACACTATATAGCAGACTATATAGCATTGTGTGTACACCGCTCAGCCAGACTATATACCATTGTTTACTGACACTCTGTGTACACCGCTCAGCCAGACTATATACCATTGTTTACTGCCACTCTGATTCTGCTGGGAACAGTAGTACACCGCTCGCTCAGCCAGACTATATACCATTGTTTACTGACACTCTGTGTACACCGCTCAGCCAGACTATATACCATTGTTTACTGCCACTCTGATTCTGCTGGGAACAGTAGTACACCGCTCGCTCAGCCAGACTATATACCATTGTTTACTGACACTATATAGCAGACTATATAGCATTGTGTGTACACCGCTCAGCCAGACTATATACCATTGTTTACTGACACTCTGTGTACACCGCTCAGCCAGACTATATACCATTGTTTACTGCCACTCTGATTCTGCTGGGAACAGTAGTACACCGCTCGCTCAGCCAGACTATATACCATTGTTTACTGACACTCTGTGTACACCGCTCAGCCAGACTATATACCATTGTTTACTGCCACTCTGATTCTGCTGGGAACAGTAGTACACCGCTCGCTCAGCCAGACTATATAGCATTGTGTTTACTGCCACTCTGTGTACACCGCTCAGCCACACTATATAGCATTGCGTACTCTGCCAGTCAGTGTGTATATTGCTGGGATCAGTAATACTCCACTCACCGTCAACCACTATATGAGCTCAACATGAGTTCCCCAGAGACCTCCGCTGTGAGCAGCACTCCCAACAACAGCAACAGCCAACGCCCCACGCAAGCTATAACATCCACCCCAGCAGCCAGTGGTCAGCAGCAGCCCTCCCCGGAGGAGAACGTTGTGTCCATCAGTCCGTCGCCAGAGCGATTAATGAGGGCTGCCATTGAGGAGATGATGGGGCCTGATGTGGAGGAGGAGGTCTGGCTCAGGCCAGCATCCCAAGTTAATGTTGAGGACGATGAGGGGTCTGTGTCTGGGGATGTTGGGGTGGCAGAGGTGGTGGGTGGGTCAGACTCAGGAGAAGAGTTGTATGATGAGGATGATGATCGGGACCATCTGTATGTGCCTCAGAGTCCGACCCCGGAAAACATGTTGTATCGTGTGTTTAGGTACTAAAATCTGCGTTCCCTCCCAGTAGTGTTGGGCGAACAGTGTTTGCCACTGTTCGGGTTCTGCAGAACATCACCCTGTTCGGGGTGACTATATAGCAGACTATATAGCATTGTGTTTAATGCCACTCTGTGTACACGGCTCAGCCACACTATATAGCATTGTGTTTACTTCCACTCTGTGTCTGCTGGGAACAGTAGTACACCGCTCACCCGCCACTGTATAGCATTGTGCTCTGTGTCACTGCTGACAATAGTGGTACACCGCTCACCCACCACTGTATAGCATTTCTGTACTGCCACTGTACTGCTGCCAGTCAGCGTGTACTTTAAGGATAAGTGAAATGAGGAAGAAATCCGGTGAAAGAGGGAGGGGCAAGGGAAGAGGTGTTTCCCCTGACGGTTCACGTACAGGCCACAGGGGAGCACCCAAGAAAACCCACTCAATACTGCCCATGTTGTCCAGGACAACAACCCTCACAGATCCAAAAGAACAGGACCAGATAATTACTTGGATGACCTCTCAAGCGTCCAGCAGTGGGTTAAGCAGCACCAGCACATCACGCACGAGGTCCGAGTCCTCAGCCAGTTAAAGTCTGGGCTTTCTTTGAAGACTGCACTGAGGATGTTACCATGGCGATTTGCAAGGTGTGCAAGACCCGCCTGAGCAGGGGGAAAAGTATTAACAACCTCTCCACCACCAGCATGAGCCGCCACATTCTATCCAAACATCCCACTCTGTGGGCAAACGCGGCAGGACAGGGTACCACCAGCAACACTGCCTCCCTTGGGTTCACCAGACTCACCACCAGACCCGCCTCAGCAGCAGCAGTAGCCCAGCCATTGCGTGGTTCACAACATTCACAAACATCAGACGATGCTGACACTGTCACTTTCCGGACTAGTGCTCTTGAGGTCTCCCAGTGTTCATCAAACACAACAACCAACAGCCCTTCGGTGTGCAGCGCTACGGTTGAGTTGTCTGTCTCTGAGATGTTTGAGCACAAGAGGAAATTGCCAGCAAATGACCCCCGGGCCGTGGCAGTAACAGCCAGCCAGCATAGCCAAGCTTCTGGCCTGCGAAATGCTGCCATATCGAGTGGTGGAGACAAACAGCTTCAAGGGCATGATGTCAGTGGCCATCCCACGTTACGTTGTTCCCAGCCGCTACCACTTTGCGCGCTCTGCAGTGCCTGAGTTGCATGAGCACGTGGTCAGCTAAATAACCCGAAGCTTGAAGAATGCCGTTGCCTGCAAGGTTCACCTCACCACTGACACCTGGACGAGTTCGTTCGGCCAGGGTCGATACATCTCCCTTACCGCGCACTGGGTGAACCTTGTGGAGCCTGGCAGCGATTCCTCACCTGCTACGGCGCGGGTGTTGCCCACGCCGCAAACAGCTGGATAACAACAGCAGCACCTACCTCTCTGACTCCTTCTCCTCCAACGCATCTCAAAGCTGTACCTCATCCGGAAATGCTAACCCAGCACCAGCAGCAGTAGGATCGTGGAAGCAGTGCAGCACAGCTGTTGGCATGCGTCAGCAAGCGTTGCTGAAGCTGATCTGCCTTGGGGATAAGCAGCACACAGGGGAGGAAATTTGGAGGGGAATAAAGGAACAGACGGATTTGTGGCTGGCACCGCTGGACCTGAAACCGGGCATGAAGCTAGACACCTGGCACGAACTGGCAATGTACGCAATAGAGGTGCTGGCTTGCCCGGCAGCCAGCGTTATGTCGGAACGCTGTTTCAGTGCTGCCGGAGGCATCATCACAGATCGGCGTATCCGCCTCTCCACAGAAAATGCAGACCGTCTGACTCAAATTAAAATGAATCAATCCTGGATTGGAAACGACTACGCAACACTCCTGGACCCCAACCAAGTAACCTGACCGATGAACATCTGGGATGGTTTAGCGTTTCCGGTCCCTGTTTATTGAACCTCTCATCTGTATTACATTTATGACTGCATGGCGGCAAAAAGCATTGCTGCTATATCCGCACGCTTTTTGTCCTCATGCAAGGCCTGGGTTGTTGTGTCTCACAAAGCGTGGCCTTCTCCTCCTGCGCCTCCTCCTGTTCCATCACGTGTGCTGCTGCTGCTGCTGCTGGGTTACCGTTGCCGGTCCCTGTTTATGGAACCTCTTATCTTTATTACATTTATGACTACATGGCGGTACAAAGCATGCTATCCGCACGCTTTTTGTCCTCATGCAAGGCCTGGGTTGTTGTGTCTCACAAAGCGTGGCCTTCTCCTCCTGCGCCTCCTCCTGTTCCATCACGTGTGCTGCTGCTGCTGCTGCTGCTGCTGGGTTACCGTTGCCGCGTGGTCCCTGTTTATTGAACCTCTTATCTTTATTACATTTATGACTACATGGCGGTACAAAGCATGCTATCCGCACGCTTTTTGTCCTCATGCAAGGCCTGGGTTGTTGTGTCTCACAAAGCGTGGCCTTCTCCTCCTGCGCCTCCTCCTGTTCCATCACGTGTGCTGCTGCTGCTGCTGCTGCTGGGTTAGCGTTGCCGCGTGGTCCCTGTTTATTGAACCTCTTATCTTTATTACATTTATGACTACATGGCGGTACAAAGCATGCTATCCGCACGCTTTTTGTCCTCATGCAAGGCCTGGGTTGTTGTGTCTCACAAAGCGTGGCCTTCTCCTCCTGCGCCTCCTCCTGTTCCATCACGTGTGCTGCTGCTGGGTTAGCGTTGCCGCGTGGTCCCTGTTTATTGAACCACTTATCTTTATTACATTTATGACTGCATGGTGGTACAAAGCATGCTATCCGCACGCTTCTTGTCCTCATGCAAGGCCTGGGTTGTTGTGTCTCAAAGCGTGGCCTTCTCCTCCTGCGCCACCCTCCTCCTGTTCCATCACGTGTGCTGCTGCTGGGTTAGCATTACCGGTCCCTTTTCCTGGAACCTCTTATATGTATTACATTTATGACTGCATGCCGACAAAAAGCATGTTACCTGTGCAAAGAAAACAGACATTTCCCGCATTTAAAAGACAGTTTTCCCTTTGAAACTTTAAAATCGATTTTCTCAAAAACTATAAGCTCTTTTTGCTAAATTTTTTTTTCCTCTTGTACCCACTCCCAAGGTGCACATACCCTGTAAATTTGGGGTATGTAGCATGTAAGGAGGCTTTACAAACCACAAAAGTTCGGGTCCCCATTGACTTCCATTATGTTCGGAGTTCGGGTCGAACACCCGAACATCGCGGCCATGTTCGGCCTGTTCGGCCCGAACCCGAACATCTAGATGTTCGCCCAACACTACACCTCGCTCAGCCACGCTATATATAGCATTGTGTTTACTGCCACTCTGTGTACACCGCTCAGCCAGACTATATACAGTTGTTTACTGACACTCTGTGTACACCGCTCAGCCAGACTATAGACCATTGTTTACTGACACTCTGTGTACACCGCTCAGCCAGACTATATACCATTGTTTACTGACACTCTGTGTACACCGCTCAGCCAGACTATATACCATTGTTTACTGACACCCTGTGTACACCGCTCAGCCAGACTATATTGCATTGTTTACTGACACTCTGTGTACACGGCTCAGCCAGACTATATACCGTTGTTTACTGACACTCTGTGTACACCGCTCAGCCAGACTATATACCGTTGTTTACTGACACTCTGTGTACACCGCTCAGCCAGACTATATACCATTGTTTACTGACACTCTGTGTACACCGCTCAGCCAGACTATATACCATTGTTTACTGACACTCTGTGTACACCGCTCAGCCAGACTATATACCATTGTTTACTGACACCCTGTGTACACGGCTTAGCCAGACTATATACCATTGTTTACTGACACTCTGTGTACACCGCTCAGCCAGACTATATACCATTGTTTACTGACACTCTGTGTACACCGCTCAGCCAGACTATATACCATTGTTTACTGACACCCTGTGTACACCGCTCAGCCAGACTATATACCATTGTTTACTGACACTCTGTGTACACCGCTCAGCCAGACTATATACCATTGTTTACTGACACTCTGTGTACACGGCTTAGCCAGACTATATACCATTGTTTACTGACACTCTGTGTACACCACTTAGCCAGACTATATACCATTGTTTACTGACACTCTGTGTACACCGCTCAGCCAGACTATATACCATTGTTTACTGACACCCTGTGTACACCGCTCAGCCAGACTATATTGCATTGTTTACTGACACTCTGTGTACACCGCTCAGCCAGACTATATACCATTGTTTACTGACACTCTGTGTACACCGCTCAGCCAGACTATATACCATTGTTTACTGACACCCTGTGTACACCGCTCAGCCAGACTATATTGCATTGTTTACTGACACTCTGTGTACACCGCTCAGCCAGACTATATACCATTGTTTACTGACACTCTGTGTACACCGCTCAGCCAGACTATATACCATTGTTTACTGACACTCTGTGTACACCGCTCAGCCAGACTATATTGCATTGTTTACTGACACTCTGTGTACACCGCTCAGCCAGACTATATACCATTGTTTACTGACACTCTGTGTACACCGCTCAGCCAGACTATATACCATTGTTTACTGACACCCTGTGTACACCGCTCAGCCAGACTATATTGCATTGTTTACTGACACTCTGTGTACACCGCTCAGCCAGACTATATACCGTTGTTTACTGACACTCTGTGTACACCGCTCAGCCAGACTATATACCATTGTTTACTGACACTCTGTGTACACCGCTCAGCCAGACTATATACCATTGTTTACTGACACTCTGTGTACACCGCTCAGCCAGACTATATTGCATTGTTTACTGACACTCTGTGTACATGGCTCAGCCAGACTATATAGCATTGTTTACTGACACTCTGTGTACACTGCTCAGCCAGACTATATACCATTGTTTACTGCCACTCTGATTCTGCTGGGAACAGTAGTACACCGCTCGCTCAGCCAGACTATATAGCATTGTGTTTACTGCCACCCTGTGTACACCGCTCAGCCAGACTATATTGCATTGTTTACTGACACTCTGTGTACACGGCTCAGCCAGACTATATACCGTTGTTTACTGACACTCTGTGTACACCGCTCAGCCAGACTATATACCATTGTTTACTGACACTCTGTGTACACGGCTTAGCCAGACTATATACCATTGTTTACTGACACTCTGTGTACACCGCTCAGCCAGACTATATACCATTGTTTACTGACACTCTGTGTACACCGCTCAGCCAGACTATATACCATTGTTTACTGACACCCTGTGTACACCGCTCAGCCAGACTATATTGCATTGTTTACTGACACTCTGTGTACACCGCTCAGCCAGACTATATACCATTGTTTACTGACACTCTGTGTACACCGCTCAGCCAGACTATATACCATTGTTTACAGACACCCTGTGTACACCGCTCAGCCAGACTATATTGCATTGTTTACTGACACTCTGTGTACACGGCTCAGCCAGACTATATACCGTTGTTTACTGACACTCTGTGTACACCGCTCAGCCAGACTATATACCATTGTTTACTGACACTCTGTGTACACCGCTCAGCCAGACTATATACCATTGTTTACTGACACTCTGTGTACACCGCTCAGCCAGACTATATTGCATTGTTTACTGACACTCTGTGTACACGGCTCAGCCAGACTATATAGCATTGTTTACTGACACTCTGTGTACACTGCTCAGCCAGACTATATACCATTGTTTACTGCCACTCTGATTCTGCTGGGAACAGTAGTACACCGCTCGCTCAGCCAGACTATATAGCATTGTGTTTACTGCCACTCTGTGTACACCGCTCAGCCACACTATATAGCATTGCGTACTCTGCCAGTCAGTGTGTATATTGCTGGGATCAGTAATACTCCACTCACCGTCAACCACTATATGAGCTCAACATGAGTTCCCCAGAGACCTCCGCTGTGAGCAGCACTCCCAACAACAGCAACAGCCAACGCCCCACGCAAGCTATAACATCCAACCCAGCAGCCAGTGGTCAGCAACAGCCCTCCCCGGAGGAGAACGTTGTGTCCATCGGTCCGTCGCCAGAGCGATTAATGAGGGCTGCCATTGAGGAGATGATGGGGCCTGATGTGGAGGAGGAGGTCTGGCTCAGGCCAGCATCCCAAGTTAATGTTGAGGACGATGAGGGGTCTGTGTCTGGGGATGTTGGGGTGGCAGAGGTGGTGGGTGGGTCAGACTCAGGAGAAGAGTTGTATGATGAGGATGATGATCGGGACCATCTGTATGTGCCTCAGAGGCCGACCCCGGAAAACATGTTCTATCGTGTGTTTAGGTACTAAAATCTGCGTTCCCAGTAGTGTTGGGCGAACAGTGTTTGCCACTGTTCGGGTTCTGCAGAACATCACCCTGTTCGGGGTGACTATATAGCAGACTATATAGCATTGTGTTTAATGCCACTCTGTGTACACGGCTCAGCCACACTATATAGCATTGTGTTTACTTCCACTCTGTGTCTGCTGGGAACAGTAGTACACCGCTCACCCGCCACTGTATAGCATTGTGCTCTGTGTCGCTGCTGGCAATAGTGGTACACCGATCACCCACCACTGTATAGCATTTCTGTACTGCCACTGTACTGCTGCCAGTCAGCGTGTACTTTAAGGATAAGTGAAATGAGGAAGAAATCCGGTGAAAGAGGGAGGGGCAAGGGAAGAGGTGTTTCCCCTGACGGTTCACGTACAGGCCACAGGGGAGCACCCAAGAAAACCCACTCAATACCGCCCATGTTGTCCAGGACAACAACCCTCACAGATCCAAAAGAACAGGACCAGATAATTACTTGGATGACCTCTCAAGCGTCCAGTAGTGGGTTAAGCAGCACCAGCACATCACGCACGAGGTCCGAGTCCTCAGCCAGTTACAAGGAGCCAGTGGGCACAAAGCTGACACAACCGGCAGCGACACCACGCACACAACTGCCAGATAACCAGACGACGTTGGAGTGAGCTGCGCAGAGGTTGTTCTGGGGAGCTCTACTCCACGGCGGCGGCCCCCCACAATGACATATGACGAGTTTGAGGAGATGGAAGAGGAGGGTATGGACAATGTGGACATAGACCCAGATTTTGTTTGTGAACAAGAACATCGCCGTCGTAGCAGCAGCACAGATGAGTCTGTTGAGGAACCCACTGCTGCACGAGTTCGCCTTGTGCCACAAGGTAGGCGGCGCGCAATTTCAGGCACCGCAAGCATGGAAGTTCAAGTGAGAGGCAAAAGAGGCGCAAACAGAAATCGCCAGCAAGGCAGGTGCTCCAAAGTCTGGGCTTTCTTTGAAGACTGCACTGAGGATGTTACCATGGCGATTTGCAAGGTGTGCAAGACCCGCCTGAGCAGGGGGAAAAGTATTAACAACCTCTCCACCACCAGCATGAGCCGCCACATTCTATCCAAACATCCCACTCTGTGGGCAAACGCGGCAGGACAGGGTACCACCAGCAACACTGCCTCCCTTGGGTTCACTAGACTCACCACCAGACCCGCCTCAGCAGCAGCAGTAGCCCAGCCATTGCGTGGTTCACAACATTCACAAACATCAGACGATGCTGACACTGTCACTTTCCGGACTAGTGCTCTTGAGGTCTCCCAGTGTTCATCAAACACAACAACCAACAGCCCTTCGGTGTGCAGCCCTACGGTTGAGTTGTCTGTCTCTGAGATGTTTGAGCGCAAGAGGAAATTGCCAGCAAATGACCCCCGGGCCGTGGCAGTAACAGCCAGCCAGCATAGCCAAGCTTCTGGCCTGCGAAATGCTGCCATATCGAGTGGTGGAGACAAACAGCTTCAAGGGCATGATGTCAGTGGCCATCCCACGTTACGTGGTTCCCAGCAGTGCCTGAGTTGCATGAGCACGTGGTCAGCAAAATAACCCGAAGCTTGAAGAATGCCGTTGCCTGCAAGGTTCACCTCACCACTGACACCTGGACGAGTGCGTTCGGCCAGGGTCTATACATCTCCCTTACCGCGCACTGGGTGAACCTTGTGGAGCCTGGCAGCGATTCCTCACCTGCTACGGCGCGGGTGTTGCCCACGCCGCAAACAGCTGCACCGCCGTCCCTCCCACTGGATAACAACAGCAGCACCTACCTCTCTGACTCCTTCTCCTCCAACGCATCTCAAAGCTGTACCTCATCCGGAAACGCTAACCCAGCACCAGCAGCAGTAGGATCGTGGAAGCAGTGCAGCACAGCTGTTGGCATGCGTCAGCAAGCGTTGCTGAAGCTGATCTGCCTTGGGGATAAGCAGCACACAGGGGAGGAAATTTGGAGGGGAATAAAGGAACAGACGGATTTGTGGCTGGCACCGCTGGACCTGAAACCGGGCATGAAGCTAGACACCTGGCACGAACTGGCAATGTACGCAATAGAGGTGCTGGCTTGCCCGGCAGCCAGCGTTATGTCGGAACGCTGTTTCAGTGCTGCCAGAGGCATCGTCACTGATCGGCGTATCCGCCTCTCCACAGAAAATGCAGACCGTCTGACTCAAATTAAAATGAATCAATCCTGGATTGGAAACGACTACGCAACACTCCAGGACCCCAACCAAGTAACATGACCAATGAACATCTGGGATGGTTTAGCGTTTCCGGTCCCTGTTTATTGAACCTCTCATCTGTATTACATTTATGACTGCATGGCGGCAAAAAGCATTGCTGCTATATCCGCACGCTTTTTGTCCTCATGCAAGGCCTGGGTTGTTGTGTCTCAAAAAGCATGGCCTTCTTCTCCTCCTGCGCCTGCTCCTGTTCCATCACGTGTGCTGCTGCTGCTGGGTTAGCGTTGCCGCCCGGTCCCTGTTTATTGAACCTCTTATCTTTATTACATTTATGACTGCATGCATGGCGGTAAAAAGCATGCTATCCGCACGCTTTTTGTCCTCATGCAAGGCCTGGGTTGTTGTGTCTCACAAAGCGTGGCCTTCTCCTCCTGCGCCTCCTCCTGTTCCATCACGTGTGCTGCTGCTGCTGCTGCTGCTGGGTTAGCGTTGCCGGTCCCTGTTTATGGAACCTCTTATCTTTATTACATTTATGACTGCATGGCGGTACAAAGCATGCTATCCGCACGCTTTTTGTCCTCATGCAAGGCCTGGGTTGTTGTGTCTCAAAAAGCATGGCCTTCTCCTCCTGCGCCTCCTCCTGTTCCATCACGTCTGCTGCTGCTGGGTTAGCGTTGCCGCGTGGTCCCTGTTTATTGAACCACTTATCTTTATTACATTTATGACTGCATGGCGGTACAAAGCATGCTATCCGCACGCTTTTTGTCCTCATGCAAGGCCTGGGTTGTTGTGTCTCAAAAAGCATGGCCTTCTCCTCCTGTGCCTGCTCCTGTTCCATCACGTGTGCTGCTGCTGCTGCTGGGTTAGCGTTGCCGGTCCCTGTTTATGGAACCTCTTATCTTTATTACATTTATGACTGCATGGCGGTACAAAGCATGCTATCCGCATGCTTCTTGTCCTCATGCAAGGCCTGGGTTGTTGTGTCTCACAAAGCGTGGCCTTCTCCTCCTGCGCCTCCTCCTGTTCCATCACGTCTGCTGCTGCTGGGTTAGCGTTGCCGCGTGGTCCCTGTTTATTGAACCACTTATCTTTATTACATTTATGACTGCATGGCGGTACAAAGCATGCTATCCGCACTCTTCTTGTCCTCATGCAAGGCCTGGGTTGTTGTGTCTCACAAAGCGTGGCCTTCTCCTCCTGCGCCTCCTCCTGTTCCATCACGTCTGCTGCTGCTGGGTTAGCGTTGCCACGTGGTCCCTGTTTATTGAACCACTTATCTTTATTACATTTATGACTGCATGGCGGTACAAAGCATGCTATCCGCACTCTTCTTGTCCTCATGCAAGGCCTGGGTTGTTGTGTTCTCACAAAGCGTGGCCTTCTCCTCCTGCGCCTCCTCCTGTTCCATCACGTCTGCTGCTGCTGGGTTAGCGTTGCCGCGTGGTCCCTGTTTATTGAACCACTTATCTTTATTACATTTATGACTGCATGGCGGTACAAAGCATGCTATCCGCACTCTTCTTGTCCTCATGCAAGGCCTGGGTTGTTGTGTCTCACAAAGCGTGGCCTTCTCCTCCTGCGCCTCCTCCTGTTCCATCACGTCTGCTGCTGCTGGGTTAGCGTTGCCGCGTGGTCCCTGTTTATTGAACCACTTATCTTTATTACATTTATGACTGCATGGCGGTACAAAGCATGCTATCCGCACGCTTCTTGTCCTCATGCAAGGCCTGGGTTGTTGTGTCTCAAAGCGTGGCCTTCTCCTCCTGCGCCTCCTCCTGTTCCATCACGTGTGCTGCTGCTGGTGCTGGGTTAGCGTTACCGGTCCCTTTTCGTGGAACCTCTTCTCTGTATTACATTTATGACTGCATGGCGAAAAAAAGCATGTTACCTGTGCAAAGAAACATGACATTTTCCACATTTAAAAGACAGTTTTTCCTTTGAAACTTTACAATCAATTTTCTCAAAAACTATAAGCTCTTTTTGCAAATTTTTTTTTCCTCTTGTACCCACTCCCAAGGTGCACATGCCCTGTAAATTTGGGGTATGTAGCATGTAAGGAGGCTTTACAAAGCACAAAAGTTCGGGTCCCCATTGACTTCCATTATGTTCGGAGTTCGGCTCGAACACCCGAACATCGCAGCCATGTTCGGCCTGTTCGGCCCGAACCCGAACATCTAGATGTTCGCCCAACACTACAGAGGATAGATAAAAAAAAGTCAATAGTTCATATATTTTCGATTAGAACTCTCTCAGACTGTGAGAAGGACAGCATCATTCAGTTGAGACAATAACACTTTTTTATTATTATTTAGTATTTATATAGCGCCGACATCTTACGCAGCGCTGTACAGTATACAGTATATGTATATTGTCTTGTCACTTTTTAGCTGATACATAGAGACTGAGGCTGGTTTCACAGTGGGAAGTTAAAGTCCCACCTTACAGAAGCCAGTAAGCAGCCTAACTCACAGCACTGTAAAATCAATGTGCTGTTCACAGTGCCCACGTTGCATTACATAGTAACGCAGCACGTTTAAACAAAGTGCTGCATGCTGTACGTTATACTGGGCTAAGCAGCGTTAGACTGTTTGCACATGCTCAGTAATGTTGGAGGAGGTCTCCCCTCCTCCTCCTCCTCTGCAGCCAGCCACATGGCTAATTACTATTCACTGCACTGTGGTGACTCCTGGTGGGACTGTAGTGTTGTCCGGATCATGAACGAATCGTTCATTTGATCCGGATCTTTTTTGTGAGTCGAATCATCCGGATCATCACAATGAAAGATTCGGCTCACAGTGGATGTCTGTCTGGAAGAAACAGGAACATACAGAATGTACAGTGCAGGGAATGTTCTGTCCTGCTAGTCATTTCCCCAGTCTGCTTCCCTAGTAAAATGATTCAAATGATTCGTTTCAAAGATCCGGATCTTTTTAATGATCCGATTCTAATGATCCGAATCCTTAAAAAGATCTGGACTTCCTATCACTAACCTGGAGCGGCTGCTTTGAGAGCTGCATAACGCAGCTCAATCTGACCTCCAACTTCAACACCACCATGCGTTGCGTTAGGGGCACGTTATGCGACCTTAACGTCCCCTAAAAAAGCAGCATCTTGGTGGGAAAGTAGCCTAAATCCCACAGTTTTAGGCTCAGTCTCTATCAGCTAAAAAGTGTTATTGTCTCAACTGAATGATGCCGTCCTTCTCACAGTCTGAGAGAGTTCGAAAAAAAAAAAGTCATTTTTAGGCTCAGGGTGATAAATACAACTGTTTATCTCATTAGTTTATTTTCACCTCAGGTTTTTGTTAAGAAAAAAAAATATATGCATATGGTAAATGAGGAACTATATTTAAAATGCAGTTAAAGTAAAGTAAAAGGAAGACGACTGATGGCAACCAAACAGTTTCACAATTGTATTTTTTTTTAAGTTCTCTTTAAAGTAGACTTGAACTCAGAACTTCTTCTCTGTTCTAAAAGATAAGCAACAGCATAATAACCTTTAAAACAAAACATTTCCTTGTTGCAGCTGATACAAATCCTGCAATGGATCTGCGGTGTGTCTACTTCCCACTTTCATGGAAGCAGACATAGGATTAACAATCCTGTGTTTATAAACTAGCTGCTCTGTCAAGGCAGCCAGCTGACACAGCTGAGAGGTCAAATTACAGTTGTGAATAGTCACAGATGAGGGGCAATTACAAAGGCTAAACTCTCTAAATACATACAGGGTGTATTTCTCTGTTTTCCTTCTGTCCTGTGCAAGAGTTCAGCTCCACTTTAAAGTTGCTATCTAATAATTGGAAAGGTCGGTACATAAAAAGTTTACATGTCAAAAAGGATTAAAAGGTCAAATGTTTCTATACTAATAATGTGCATCAACATGAATAAACATGCAGATAATAGAATAACAGAGGCGCCAACAGGATAAAACTATTTTATTGGATACTCCAAATAAAGTT
Organism: Hyperolius riggenbachi; assembly: GCF_040937935.1. Taxonomy (NCBI): domain Eukaryota; kingdom Metazoa; phylum Chordata; class Amphibia; order Anura; family Hyperoliidae; genus Hyperolius; species Hyperolius riggenbachi. The sequence continues at coordinate 33,750,886 of NC_090652.1, read as the reverse complement.
CAACGCGTTTCGCGGGGTAAAAACCCGCTTTATGAGGCAATAACAGATAGGAGTAAACAGCATCTTCCAGTATCATCAACGCTCAGCACCTCTGGGAATGAATAAATCAACATGCACCCAGTTGCCCTCAGTCAAATAAACACTTTGGGAGAAGCAGTGAGTTGACATGCAGAATTTTCCAACAACGCAACTGACCACTGTAAACAGGGCATAAAGCTAAGTTCAGAGTGCTCAGTTGCATTGCAGCATAATTCTGCATATCAATTCACTACCCATAAAATTCTATGGGCCTGTTCACAGAACTGCAATGTAACGGATTGCATTAATCTAACTCACTGACTGCATTGCGGTTCACACTTAATATAACATGTGCGTCATGCAATGGACCACTGTGAATCCAGGCCTGATCACAGTTGAGTTGGAGAATAATTCTGCATGTCAACTCACTGCCCATACAAGTCTATGGGCCTGTTCACAGTAAAGGATTGTGTTATTCTAACTCACTGCATGCAGGCTTTGTATTAAAGTCTATGTCCAGTCTCAGTTGCAATTCACACACATTATAGTGTGCGATATGCAACAGAGCACTGTGAACTTAGCCTAAGGCTGGATTCACAGTGGTCACTCAGTTGCATAATGCTGATGTTAAAATGAGTGTGAACTGCAATGGAGACTGGACATTGACTTTAATGCAAAGCCTGCATGCAGGCAGTGAGTTAGAATAACGCAATCCATTACTGTGGACAAGTCCATAGAATTTTATGGGCAGCAAGTTGACATGCAGAATTTTTTTGCAATGCAACTGAGCACTGTGAACCTAGCCTTAAGGTAGTCTTCCCTGTGAACTTTCCATTCTCATAGATATGTTAACTACATCATAATTTATCAATCGTTCAAATATAAAAGGATCTATATAATTTATCTTACATTAGAGTATATTCACAAATCATCCGTAAAATGTACATACACAGGTAATGTTTACCAGGCTGTACTCAATCTGCGCATCGCGTTATGCAAATATCATAACTCACATTATACCTGCAACACCTACGTTGCTTGTATAACCGGGAAAATAGGCATAATGTGTACTTAGTTAGCTATTGTAATGCGGTACATATATTTCATAAGGCCCGATAAATTGGATTAGTTTGAATAATAACTATTAACGTTTTGAAATTTTACTGTTTTTATTTAATTAATTCCTTTATGCTTTGCAGAGCTTGCTGTTTTGTGGTTTATTTTCAGCCATCTGGTAACTCTGCTGAGTGTGCTTCATATATGGCATCAAATTGCTCATTAAATGGGACAAAAAATGTATTTCCAGTAATCTGAGGACTTGATGAATAGGACCCAGTCTGAATAATATATACAGTACTCTTGTGCATATATCAGATGTCATCTAACCAGCTATGTAATTCCAGATCTTTTATCCACAAAGTAGTTAAAAAGCACACATCGAGATCATCACTGACTTTACAGAATGGACATTGCTTCCTACATCCATCTGTCACGGACGGTTGCGGGGTCGCAGGCGCGTCCTGTAACCGCCCGTGAAGAAAAGCGATCGCACTCGATTCTCTGCGTCGATTGCGCTTCAAATCGATAGAATCTGGATTTATTGTGTACGAGGTCTGCAGTCCTTTCTTAGCAGAGGAATAGCATCACCTTAACTGCAGGATGGCCCTTTTGATATGCTAATGAGCCTGGGCCCAGAGAGTCCCTGGCTTCAAGCTGTGCTGATGGCCCATCCATCAGGTATAAGGTGACAAGCAGCTGGCAGGAAGACTGGCCCTGTGACTGCTGATCAAGCCAGAGGTGTAAACTCAAAGTTGTCTAAGCAGATTTCACATTCAGATGTTAATTGAAGGAGCCAACAGGGCCTTTCATCGACAAGAAGCAGACACAGCTGGACTCCAGTCAGGCTGACTCCGGCCTTAGCAGGAAGAAATGAATGTACAATATAATCTTTTGCCCATTTACAGAATACAATAAATAGGGTGGTTATGAGAGCGGTATCATTGGATCCGTAGGGTCATGCTGGATCTCTTGATACCAGTCGAGAGGGGCCCGGGGCCCCTACCACCCAGGTATGAATCTACTCAGGACCCTGATCTGATGCACTAGCCATGTCAGGTATCATATTAATCTGTATTTTCCTCCAAGTATGAAGCTGTTACCCCCCTAAATGTAACGTGTATGGTTCAGGAGTTACAGCAATTCATAAGTTTAGCTCTAAAATCTCTCAGAGGGAATGAACTGTCATTTGCTGGTAGCTCAGAGGGGGCTGGCATTGCCACACCCCCAAACCAGCTTCATCAAAAGCACAGAGCCAGCAGGCGGGCTGTGTCCTCCACACTGAAACATCTTGCACTCATCAGATGCCAGCTTGAGGATATGCTGGCATCCACCTGGTCTGAACTCTGAACTCTGGACTTTGAAACCAAGGACTTTATGATTCTTCCCACAATAAGGACATCTTTCCAGGAACTAAGTATTTTTTCTCCCTTCTTTTATTTTTCATACTGGCTATTACTGTTTTCATAATTGTTGATTTTCATAATTGTCTGTATATATTAATTATTTATATTGCGTGAATAAACGACTTTCTCCAAGTCATTCACTTTCCGCTACCCTGCTTATCAGCACACACAGAAATGATCCCGGGTCTCTGAAGATACGCTACTGTTTGTTTGTTGTTGGCTAGACAGAATATCGTGTGTTTAACCGTTTTATTCGCAGGATTAGTCAGTCAGTTAGTGGGCCCCACGGTCCCATAGTAACCGCGGTGGTGGCAGTTTACTCTGAACCAGTAGGTGACGTTGTAATCACCCGTGTCTCACAGGCTCCCTTCTGAGTTGTCTGCGGCTAATTCTTAACGGTTCCTGCGCATTGACTGCGACCAGAGTTCGCACGATCCGTGCGCTGGCACCGTTTAGAAGGCTAAGTGCGGTCAGCCACTGAGGGCTCCTGTGACACCATCCAACATCATGAACAACTCATCCTGAGGCTTCACAGCCACCTTGTATAGTAGAGAGGTGATATCTATATCCTGCATCTCTGATAAGATTTGTGTCACTGTATCCTCTAGGAAGAGCTGAATGTCAGATGAGAACTGGGACACGGGAGACGTGTTCTGGAAAGTGATGACTTCCATCTCATTCTGTGGAATCACCAACACATTCCCCAATATCTCACACATATTTCTTAGAAAATGTGAGACAGAAGAACTCCTGAGACATTTGTCATCAGCAAGAGCTTCTCTCACCCTTCTGATCACTGTAGAGAGGATATTTTCTTGCATGGATTTTAGAGTCCCTGGGTCCTTGTATTTCTTTTTAATGTAGTTTTGTATCCAAGCTTTTGTATATTCCTTATATGAAGTAATGTATTTTATGCATTTCAGAAATGACATTTCTACCAGCAGCTCTTTCAGTAAAAAATGTTGAAAAAAGGTTCTGCTGCTGAATATCATACTGTCTGAACCGTGTACTATGTCCTCTACTATTTCCTTCCCAAGATGCTGGAACATGTAATCCATCATTGCTGGTTTCAGGCATCGTTCACAGAATTGTTTGGCTTTCATCTGACACCCATCCTCCCCTTGAAAAGTGCTGATGAATGTTTTTAGATACTGAGGCTTCAGTCTCTCCAGGGAGAGTTTTGAATCATTCTCAGCAATGAACTTATCATGCAACTTCTGAAACTCTCGGGAGGCTTTTCCAAGAATGTGAAGCTTGATGTCCAGCTCAAACCGTACGGAGAAGTGAATGTTTTTATCCTGGTTAGAAAGCTCTGCATCAATCATGCGGAGTAACTTCTGGCAGTAGTCGTCATTATAGTCCTCTGCAGTGCTCACCTTCTCCCTGATGTATGTGTCACACTTGTCTATTAGAGAAGCAGATACATCTTTTATCTGTTCTAAGGGAGGATTATCATTGTAGCCAAAGTTACTCATGATTCGTTTGAGCCATCCACTCTCAATATGCTTTTTATCCACTTTGAATCCAAGCTGAGTGCTGTCTTCCATGTTTTTCACACACAGTAATTCTTGATTTACATCTGATCCCTTATTCCTCATGTTATCCATCAGTTGCTTCAACACAGATTTACATACAAAGTGACTTTGCAATATCTTTATCTGTTGATCAGCCTCCATCCACATGCTCTCAAATTCCTTTACTAACTCTGTTTCACGCAGTGTCTGCTTCTTCACTAGGTACCTCATGATGAGAGTCCTGAGTGCGAGATCAGTGATTTTGCCTTCTATTAGTTTCTGAGAACTGCTCTGAATATTCTGAATTCTGAGCTCCCTTTTCTGGAGATAAAACACATAATAATACTTGCTAGAAGCTTTCCTTTCCAATTCTATCCTCAGGAGTTTTGAGCTCAAATCAAAGCTTTCTCTGTATAGTTTTATACGATGAACATTTTCATGTTTATCAAAATAACTGGTTAATGATTGCAGAATTTTGTTTTTTCCTTCATTTAGGAAATCTCTGAGCTCAATTCTATATGCTGAACAAATATCACCATTTGGATTCTCTGCTGACTGATTTTTAATAACTGTCTCTTTGCTGATTAACCAATCATGGACAGATTTGCGGAACCCCCATTCCCACTGTGAGAATTGTACAGACAGTTTACTATAAGGTTCTGTCACTAAACTGTTCCTGAAGTTGAATATAAATCTTTTATGTTTCACAGCATTCCAGAAACGTTCTATCCATTCTATGAAACTAGGAATGGATAATGGCTCATGCAGATTTTTATTACTTTTCAAGAATTCTAATAAATACTTTTTTAGCTCGTACACATGTTCACTGTACCCAGAATTCACTGGAGTCATTGGTGGGTCACCAAGCCAAAGTCCAGGAATGTACCAGTTGTCTTTCTCCAGGTCATAGTCCATCACATTGCTGAAGGCTTTTATCCAATTTTTCTTTTCAATTTCTGCAGCTATACTTATAATTTCATCCAGCTGCTCCAGAAGTCTTTTTGCCATGTTCTTGTCATGGGCAGACACATTACTGACATTTTGGTGCACAAACTGGCAGTGTGGTTTATTTCTTACTTTTTTAATTCTTAGCAAAGCATGAACCAAAATCTGTAGAATGTACTTCATTTCGGTAGTGTTTTCCATGGCGATGTTGACTATGGTGATATCACTTAGTCCAACCACAAGTGTGGCCAGCTCAATGTCATGTTCAAAACTACCCTCCAAGGACGCCAACTCTGGAGCTTTCAGCCCCTTGGTGTCAATCACCAGAATAAACCCACATCCCAGCTCCTCCTGGAAGTTCTCCTTCACATTTAGAAGAGTCATGGAAGCTCCCCGTGTGCATCTTCCACTGGACACCGGGAACTGCAAACCAAACATAGTGTTCAAAAGGGTGGATTTCTCTGTACTCTGCACTCCAAGCACAGTTATAACTCTCATTCTGCATTTTCCTCCTATTTTGATATCCAGCTGTGTCAGGACATCAGTTATCCACTGCAAGGGGATGTTGGAGGCATCTCCATCTATCAGTTCCAATGGAAACCCATCCAACAAGAGATCAGCTGCTGTTCCTGGGAGTGTAATAAATTGTCTTTGACTTTTATCTATTTTAACATCTCGAACCATGGAACATTCAGCCTCATAAAACTGTACCATCTCACGTAGGAAATGTTCAATTCCTAAAAAACTGTCAGAGATTTCCTGGTCTATCTTTCTAAGTTCTTCAACATTACATGATTTATCATGACATTTTTTGTTGTATTTATCTTGTAATGCAGAATGATGTCTTCTAGCAACTGAGTCAAGTTCCCTCTTTAGCCATTTCAGAAAATAACACTTCTCAATATTAGATAAATGAGTAATGGCATTAATAAAGAGCACTATAGCGTGTGGTAGATTGTGTTCATGCTGCCTCTTGTTTAGTGAAAATCGTTTTATTTTCAGTTCATCTAAATACTGTTGGGCATCTTTTCCTCCTTGGTTTGTCATTCTGCAAAGTTCCTTTTCTAACTTGGAAAGCTCTTTCCATAGCTCTCCCTGCAGTACCATCGTACATTTCTTATATTCAGCTACATTTGTTATATCTGCTGTAATGACCATGGCAAATTTTCTGGCTATCTGACATTCAACATCACTGTTGTCTACAACAAAATTTAGTCCATGGATTTCCTTCTCAAGTTCACTCATTGTATGTTTTTTTGTGTCATTGTTTAATATATTTACAATGCGATTTTGTAGGATATTTACAAGTGATGCTTCATTTGCTCCACTTGAGAATTTTATTAAATTTGTCCTTTTTATATTAAGCACAGGAGACAAGTCTCTCAGGGTTTTCACTGTCTCTGTGCTCACATTTCTTCCAGGACCTGGAGTAATAACGAAGTAATACTGGGTGGTGTCAGTGCTACTCCAGGTTGATAACAGTGTAAATTCCCTCTCAGAGAGGTTGTCAATAAATATAAACACAGCTGAGGAGACTCGAGACAGGAATGTGAACTGCTCCCGGTTGGACTCCAGGTCTCCACGTAGGTTGACCGCTGCAATGGGCTCTGGGAATACATCAGACTTACTAGATGGGAAATACCAGGAAATTTCCGCAAGGCCATCAGATATTTTCCTCTGTATGTTTCCTCCCTTCATATTATCATGTATGTAGAAGTCGTTATGCTGCTTATCTGCGTTCAGAACTTGGTTCAAGATTTTAGATTTGGATAATTTGTTTTCCCCTAGCCTCACAAAGGAAAAGATCGGCATGCAAATATCCACCACATTATCTTTTTTGTACCTTTTACTGTCCTCCTGAGGTCTCCACTCCTTCACAATGTCTCTCATCGCCCACAGCATGAGGGTGAAATGTGACCCATCACCAGGAGGGAGCAGCAGCGGGACAGCAAACTGACACATGGCCATTTTGGTGACAATTTCTTGTTGTAGAAACCTGTCTGAGGAATGCAGTAGAACACACAGAACATCCAGAGGATGAATGGAAGCACTATTATCATCTTGAAACAGAGACAGCACATCATCATCATCATCATCATCATCATCATCATCATCATCCACATAATGCTGATCTATTTTGAGCAGAGTGTCTCTTGCAGTTCTGTTTAAGGCCATAAGTTTCTTTAAAAAGTGCCAGGGAAGATCAGCTACAGTTTTAGGCTGATTATCATGCTCGTTATCTAATTTGATGCTCAAGATATCTTTAAGGGAAAGTTTTGAAGTCAAGTGATGCTCCATCTTCACCGTCTGCATAAGCTCGTGAAATGCCCTTTTTCTTCCTGTAAGACAATAAATGTACACTTTCACAAACTATTTGTGCATTAGAGCTCCCAAATTACTTGCAAATGGTTTATAGGATACATATATATCTATATATAAGGAGCTAACTTTATCCAAGAGTATAACACAAATCCATCATTGAAGAACTCAGTGAGGAATGGATCACCTTATTCATATCCGTAGAAAGGTGCTTCACACTATACTGCATATGTGGGTACAACGAGAACACTTGTGTAACGATCGGTGAAGCACAGAGAGGATCTGCAGAATCACTGGGAATACAGATGTATACCAGATTATACGTGATCTGCAGTATCACTGATAATCCGATATACTAGCTAACCTCTATTCACCTGAGTAGAGTGTAGTGTTAGGTGTAACAGTAACACTTAGAGGACTAGGCCTCAGTGCAGCAAGGAGTACTGCACAGATTCCTTCCGCAGACCTGAGCTCTCCAAGACGGGAGGAGTCAGACTGACAGTAGGAAGGACAGACTGGAAGTAACCTTCAGGAGGAAGGATACTAACAGAGTAGGAACCGCCTCTAACAGTAAGGTCGGTTCTCGAGGTCGGATAAGCCAGGTCGTACACACACGGACAGATAAAGTACAAGATCAGGAGGCAAAGGCGGAGTCAAAGTACAGGCAGGGTTCAGCAACGGGGTATCAGATATATCGGGGTACAAAATCAGGAGGCAGAAGCAGAGTCAAGGAACGAGCCGGGGTTCACTACGCACACCTGGCCCACGAGATCTTGCGTTCTAGACACCCCAGGATGTCCCGCATTTTTGTGTGAGTGGACCATCTCCAGGATCTGGAGACGGAAGGGCAACGGGATAAACAAAACCCCCTCAGGTTTCCCTTCCAAAACATCCTGCTGGAAAGGACCCAAAGTTTCCTTCCAGTTCTTCCAAGTCTCGGTAGCGGCTAACACCAAATTTCGTGGGACAATGGTCTCGGGAACAGAGGGCTGTGCTGTCTCTGGCTCGAAACACCTCGAGAGTGCGTCCGCCTTGGTATTCTTACTACCTGGAGTGTACGTAATCAAAAATGTGAACCTTGAAAAAAATAACGACCATCGAGCCTGTCGCGGGCTTAACCTTTTAGCCCCCTCGATGTACTCGAGATTCTTGTGGTCGGTATAAACCGTGATCATGTGTTCTGCTCCTTCCCGCCAATGACGCCACTCTTCGAAGGCTAGTTTGATGGCTAGGAGCTCCCTATTGCCTATATTGCCGGAGAGAACCTCAGAGAAAAATAGGCACACGGGTGTAATCTCCCCTGAAGACCTGAACGTTGAGACAGCACAGCCCCCACCCCAACCTCTGAGGCGTCTACCTCAACAATAAACGGGAAAGAAGTGTCCACGTGCCTCAATATGGGCGCCGAGCAGAACAACCTCTTTAAAGTATCGAATGCCTGTAAAGCCTCAGGAGGCCAATGAGTGGTGTCTGCCCCTTTTTTCGTAAGACTGGTAAGGGGTGCGACTACTGTAGAATACCCCTTAATAAACCTTCTATAGTAGTTTGCAAAACCCAAGAACCGTTGTAAGGACTTTAACCCCACCGGCTGCGGCCACTCCAGGACCGCGGAGACCTTGGCAGGGTCCATAGACAGGCCCGAGGTGGAGATTATATATCCCAGAAAGGCCACTGACGTAACCTCAAAAATGCACTTTTCCAGTTTAGCATATAACAAATTCTGTCTCAGTTTGTTCAATACCCATCTGACATGGGTTCTGTGATCAGAGAGGTTGTTAGAAAAAATAAGAATGTCGTCAAGGTAAACCAAAACGAATTTCCCCAACACCTCCCTGAAGACCTCATTAATCAGTTCCTGGAAAACGGCCAGGGCATTACATAACCCAAAGGGCATTACCAGGTACTCGTAATGCCCGTCTGGTGTATTGAAGGCCGTTTTCCATTCGTCACCCTTTCTTATACGCACCAGATTGTATGCCCCCCGTAAATCTAGTTTCGAGAATATCCTAGCCTCCGTGACCTGTGTGAATAGGTCATCTATTAATGGCAACGGGTAGCGATTCTTCACTGTGATCTTATTAAGCCCCTGGTAATCGATACATGGCCTTAAGCCCCCATCTTTTTTCTTAACAAAAAAGAAACCTGCCCCAGCGGGTGACCGGGACGGCCGAATGAAGCCCTTGGCCAAATTCTCACGTATGTAATCCTGCATGGCCAATTTTTCGGGCCCCGACAGATTGTACAAATGGCCCCGGGGGGGTACACAACCTGAACGGAGATTGATGGGACAGTCGAAAGGCCGATGTGGGGGCAGTTTGTCCGCTGCCTTGGGACAGAATACATCGGAATATTCTGAGTACTGATCTGGCACACCTCCCACCTGAACTCTGGTTTGCCCCAATGTTAACTTCCCCAAACACCGTTGAAAACAATGAGGTGACCAGGTAGTTAACTGACCCGTGGCCCAGTCTATTTGAGGTGAATGGGTTTGCAACCACGGCATGCCTAGGATAATAGTGGAGGTGGACATATGTAACACAAAAAAACGTAACTGTTCCCCATGTAGTACCCCTATGGTGACTTTTACCTCCGGGGTCTGGGACAGTGGGCGCTCCCGTTGCAGAGGGGAATCGTCCACTGCCGTGACCTGAACAGGGGGACTCACTGGAGTGAGGGGAATACCCAACTCCTGAGCAAATTCAAGGTTCATAAAATTAGCCGCTGAGCCAGAATCAATAAAAGCTTCAGTGACTACTGACTTATTCTCCCATGTAATCGTACAGGGGAGAAGCAGCTTTTTCTCTTTAAGGGGTGAAGATTGTGTGCCTAGGGTGTCACCCCCCACTACTCCTAGGCAAACTCGTTTCCCGACTTGTTAGGGCAGTTTTGTACCCTATGCCCTGCCTCTGCACAGTACAGGCACAAATGTCCCGTCATTCTCCGCCTTCGCTCCACCTGGGTCAATTTTGAACGACCAATTTGCATTGGCTCGGGTGGAGGCAATGCCGGAGGAGGTGAGACAGGCGGAGATGCCGTTACTGAGGATGCAGCAGAAGGTGCCGCATACGAAGTCACCCTGGCACAGTGACTGCCCCTAGTCTGCTTCTGATGGCGTAGTCGACGGTCGACTCGGATGGCCGATGTTATGGCCTCATCGACTGTCTTGGGCTCGGGTAAGGTTAACATTAAGTCAGAGACATCTTCCTACAACCCAGACAGGAAATAATCCATCAAAGCAAAATTGTCAAATCTGGCGGTAACAGACCACCTACGAAACTCTGCCGCGTAATCCTCGACCGACCCTCTGCCTTGCCGCAAAAGTTTGAGCTTCCGCTCAGAGGTTGCCGCAAGGTCAGGATCGTCGTATATCACGGCCATAGCCTTGAAAAATTCCTCTACCGAGGTCAGAGCTGTATCTGTGGGCGGCAGGTTGTATGCCCAGGACTGGGAGTCACCAGTTAATAGAGTTTTAATGAAGACGACCCGTTGGGTCTCAGTCCCCGAGGATCGGGGTCTCAACTCGAAGTATGACAACACTCTACTCTTAAAATTCCGGAGGTCAGACTTGTGGCCGGAAAATTTCTCTGGTACGGGCATACGTATGTCAGCACTAGGAGGGGATCGCACTGAATCAACTGACGTCTGGAGGGTTCGCACAGAGCCTGATAGGACATCAATCATAGTCTTGTGGCTACCCAGCACTTGGTTGATGTTTTCCACCGAAGTGGCAAGTGCGCCCAGACGGTCAGTGTGTGCGTCCATTTGCATTTTTTGGTCTGGCGTTCTGTAACGATCGGTGAAGCAAAGAGAGGATCTGATTACCAGTGATCTGCAGAATCACTGGGAATACAGATGTATACCAGATTATACGTGATCTGCAGTATCACTGATAATCCGATATACTAGCTAACCTCTATTCACCTGAGTAGAGTGTAGTGTTAGGTGTAACAGTAACACTTAGAGGACTAGGCCTCTGTGCAGCAAGGAGTACTGCACAGATTCCTTCCGCAGACCTGAGCTCTCCAAGACGGGAGGAGTCAGACTGACAGTAGGAAGGACAGACTGGAAGTAACCTTCAGGAGGAAGGATACTAACATGAGTAGGAACCGCCTCTAACAGTAAGGTCGGTTCTCGAGGTCGGATAAGCCAGGTCGTACACACACGGACAGATAAAGTACAAGATCAGGAGGCAAAGGCGGAGTCAAAGTACAGGCAGGGTTCAGCAACGGGGTATCAGATATATCGGGGTACAAAATCAGGAGGCAGAAGCAGAGTCAAGGAACGAGCCGGGGTTCGGCAACAGAGTATCAGAAATATCGAGGTACAAGATCAGAGTTCAGAAGGGTAGTCAAGGCAGGCAAAAGTCATAACAGATAATCACAATCAAACTAGTACTTTAGCTATCAACAGAATCTAGCTAAGTGTAGGATTACAGCTCCAGCTGGTCCTGGCACACTTGCGGATCTGACTACGGATCTGGGTGCTCCCACATATGTGATCGCACGCCAGACAAAGAGCAAGTGAACAACCAGCAGTATATATACTCTAGGACCTTTCCAGGACCTCTCTAATTGCTGGTCCAATGAGAGCAGTGGAATTTGTCAGCTGACCCAGCTGGTCAGCCGACTCCCTTCTAACTGCTATTTAAACTCTGCCTCTGTGCTCGCGCGCATGTAAGTCTGAATCTTGGTGGACTATCAGTCCCAGCCACACCAGTACTGTCATGCAATGTATCTAGTGCGGGGGCCGCCTCTGATGCGGATTCTGCCGTTACCAATGCGGATTCCGCCGTTACCAATGCGTATTCCGCCGCACTGCTTATGCGGCATGCGGCGTTTTTTCCGCGTTGTGACGCCATGCTGGACGCGGAAATAGCCGCCTCACCTCGAGAGACGGCGGCCTTTCCGCGTTTCCTTACAACTTGCCCATGGACAGGGGGGTATTTTTACCTTGGACACTCCTTTTCCTTTAACAGGGTCTGTTTAGAGGTAAGCTGCATATGCTAATAGGGCCACACTATAACTTATAAAGTCATTGATCCCATGTGGATTCCTCTCTACTGAGTAGCAACTGCCAAGAACACAAACTCCCCACCTTACCTTCCTCTAAAGCAGGGGTCTCAAACTCGCGGCCCGCTGGCCATTTGCGGCCCTCGGTACAATATTTTGTGGCCCGCGCCGGCAAAAGCAAAAGAGACATGGAAGCGAACTATTTTACTTTATAGTTCGCTCCAGTGCTCCCAAGTAATCCACTGCATCCCCGCTGCTAAACGAGGGCTGCAGAGCCCCCAAATCCCCCGGGCAAACATCCACGACTGCGCTGAGGGGCAGAGCTTCCAGCTGTAGCTCTGCCCCTCCTGACGTCAATCGCCGCAAGGATCGCCGCCTCTCCCCGCCCCTCTCTGTGAAGGATGAGTGAGAGGGGCGGGCAGAGGCAGCGATCCGCCGCGATTGACGTCAGGAGGGGCAGAGCTGAAGCTGAAAGCTCTGCCCCTTCCAGAAAATGCCGGCGGATTGCCTCCCGGGCGATTTGGGGGCTCTGCAGTTCTCGTTTTGCGGCAGAGACACGGCGGATTACTTGTAATGGGAGCACTGAAGCGAACTATAAGGTAGGACACTTCATGTTCAGAAGAAATAATTAAAACTGTTAATAATGACATATGAGGACTTTTTTGTGAAATCCCTTATGTGGCCCAGCCTCATCCTGACTTTGCCTCCTGCGGCCCCCAGGTAAATTGAGTTTGAGACCCCTGCTCTAAAGGATTGGACAACTGTTTGGGAAGGTGGAGCTGGGAAAGCTGCATTCACTGGAACTGCTTCTTAGCAAGGAAGCCACACAGGAGTGAGTGCCAGGTGACTGACAGTACAACTTGACAGTCCTTATAAAGCCCCTCAATCTTAAAGGACCTCTGTCGTGAAAATCTTAAAATTTAAAATACATGTAAACAATATACAAATACGAATTACATTTCTTTCAGAGTAAAATGAGCCATAAATTACTTTTCTCCTATGTTGCTGTCACTTACAGTAGGTAGTAGAAATCTGACATTACCAAAAGATTTTTGGACAAAATTATGAAAAGGGGGGGGGTGCACATCCCTATAAGCATGCTGCAATTGACTGGTTAATCGCTCAGGCATGCACCACCTCTATTAGGCTGAAAATGCATGCCCTGCGTCGGAGACAAATGCTACATTTATTATACTATGGAGGAACTTTAGCTTCCACTATAGTTTGCATGCAAAGTATAATATACTGGACACTTGCGCCACGGTGAGGCAGAGCTCCAGGCAAGTGGCCTAACCTTAATTAAAAACAACATATGTATAACCTTGGTAGCAGCTAAGCAAAAATGTGTAACTTACATTTCAATGGACAGAGGAGAGGAGAGGGCCAGCGCATACAGGCTGGGAGCAGCTAACCTGGTAGTTACATACTGGCAAAATTATGAAAAAGGGGGGAGGTTGCGCATCCCTATAAACATGCTAAAATTGACAGATTAATCGCTCAGGCATGCACCACCTCTATTAGGCTGAAAATGCATCCCCTGCATCCAAAACAAATGCTACAATTATTATACTATGGAGGAACTTTGGCTTCCACTATAGTTTGCATGCAAAATATAATATACTGGACACTTGCGCCACGGTGAGGCAGACCTCCGGGCAAGTGGCCTACCCTGAATTAAGGAGCAGCTAAGCAAAAATGTGTAACTTACATTTCAATGGACAGAGAGGAGAGGGCCAGCGCATATCACAAAGGCTGCATCTGAAATTACCAACAGCTCACATGTGCAGCACCTCTAATAAGCTAAATTTTTTGACAAGCCCATCTTCTCACGGGGGATTCTCAGGGTTTTGATTATCTTGAAAAGCACTTAGTGAATGGCAGTTGCTCTGTCCAACCGCCGAATAAATGTGCAGCAAGCAGGGAGGCTGTCCAGCATCTTTGTATAAATCTTTTTCAAGGAGTGTCTTATAAGAATAAAGGCCATGCTGAGAACCCCCATGAGAAGATGGACTAGTCCAAAAAGTGACGGTAATGTCAGATTTATACTACCTACTGTATGTGACAGCAACATAGGAGAAAAGTAATTTATGGCTCATTTTACCCTGGGTGAAATGTACTTCTTATTTGTATGTGTTTTAAATTTTAAGATTTTTGTGACAGTTCCTCTTTAAAGAACTTACAGGGTGACTCCCATCATGGCCAATGGTTATTATTATTATTATTATTAATAATTTATATTGCACCAGCATCCTCTGTGTTTTTGCACAAAGAATATTGGGTATAACAATACAAAATAAACAATACAACAGTTAACAATACAAGACAGTGGTGGATTACAGCTGATGCAGTGAACAAATCAACTACAGATTATTACAAGGGTGGAAAATATGTGCACATAATACACAGTATTCTTATCATAAGTGGCCTTTAAGTCTCTGTTAGCAGTTATAGGTGGCTTCCAATACAGTTCACAGATAGAAAAGAAGGGGAGTAGTAGACCTAAGAAAAAAGGATGAAGGGGAGGACTCCACTCAAGTAACATTCTATATAACTAACACTAGCCCTCATTGCTATGGGCACTTTGACTGATAGTGTTAGAGTAATTCATTTGAAAAGGGCGCCTGGAAAAAAAGTGCGCCTGATGTAGCCAAGATTTTGGCTATAAAAGGGTACTGGATACAGCCAAACTTTTTTGGGCTATAAAAGGGTGCTGGTTATAGCTGAAATCTGTTTGGGCTATAAAAAGGGCACATGATATAGCCGAGATTTTTATTTTTGGGTTATAAAAGGGCGCAGGATATAACCGGGAAATGCGATATAGCTGAGAAAAGAGATTGCTATGACCAAACTTCTCCCGACTCTCACACAGAACCCTCCCCTGGTGGTGCCTAACCCTGAAATCCCCCCCTCCCACTCCCGGTGACACCTAAACCTAAGACTCCTCTGGTGGTGCCTAAACCTAAGACCCCCCCTACTCCCCCTGGTGTTGCCTAAGAGTTATCAGGGATATTTGAACAAAATAAGTGCTGCTTACCCGGGGCTTCGTCCAGCCCCCAGCTCCAAGCATGTCCCTTGCCGCAGCTCTGCCCGCAGCCGTTCGCCTCCCGATCCCTGGTGATGACGTCAGGCCGACCTGAATTGTCTGCGCAGTACACTCCGGTCCACGTGGTGGTGATTGACAGCGCCACTCGCGCAGGCGTAGTACATGCCGACCTCTAGGTCGGCCTGACGTCATCGCCGGGGACCAAGAGGCAGAGGAGGCGTACGGTTGCGGGCAGAGCTGTGGCGAGGGACATGCTGTTAGCACTTATTTTGTTCAAATATCCCTGATAACTCCTTTAAGACCCCCTTTGGTGGTGCCTAACCCTAAGATTCCGCCTTGTGATACCTAATCCTAACCCTCCGTGGTGGTGCCTACCCTTATTCCCACATGATGGTGCCCAATCTTCGCTGCATTTCAAGTCAAGCATATATGTTATTTTCAACTGATATAACCAAATTAACTGATACAACCAAATTAACTATTATAACCTAATTTAGTCACCTGTTGATATAACCGATGTTGTAGCCGCATTTACATATCCGAAAAAAATCTCGGCTATATCCAGCACCCTTTTATATCCCAAAAAATCTCAGCTATAAAAGGGCACCCTTTCACAGCCAAAAATAAAATCTTGCTATAAAAGGGCGCCCTTTTATAGCCGGGAAAAAAAAACAAAAAACGTGTGCGCCCTTTTCACCACCTTATAGCCGAGATTATCAGCAAATAACATTGAAGTCTATGGAAGCACCCTTTTTCCACAGATGGCTCGTGCCCCCTTTTCAACTAATACCAGATGAAAGGGTAAGAGTGGAGGAAGTGCTGACCTCCAAATTAACATGCCGTATGACTGCCTGCCCCAAACTAAGTCGCTCCACACACAGCATCTCTGCCTACAGGCCGCTTGACTGCCTTCTTTGCCACCACCAACAGAGTCCAGGACTCCAGGCTGATTCCTTAATTTTTAGGGCCGCTGCTAGCAGCAACCGCTATAATAATTTTTCTGGTGCATGTACATGCCTGCCTAATTTTTCTGGCTGCACTGCAGCTGCAACAACAAAACCAAAACCAAGATAATACGGTCGTTGCTTCATTGTGGACTTACCAAATTCGATCAGCTGGACAGTCACTGTTCTGTCATTGAGCTACCTCAGCCCGGCGACTATATGGGCTTGAAAACCGCCATGGCCTGCACTCTCGCCATGGTGTGCACTGCGCACCAGTCCAGTACGGCCGACACTACACAAACAGCTGTGTGCAGTGCGTTACACAGTGAGTTTGGTCTGTCAGTGTGAAGCAGTACTCTAATTACACTCCCTGATTTATGTATACACATGCTGTTTGATTGATGTATATGTTACGGCCAGAACCCGAAGTTTGGCCACTTCTAGTTCTGGCCGGCCACTTCGGGTTCTGGCCGGCCAATTTGCGAAGTGGCCGCTGCGCTGCGGCCAATGTTAGAAATGGATTGTTTACTCTGATATTAATGTATCTTCTGGCCGCAGCGCAGCGGCCAAACGTATAACCACTTAGTTAATTTGTTGCAATTAAGCCGGCGGCAATGTAACAATTCAAGCCGCCGGCTTTTTATCTGCCTCTCTCTCTCTCCTCTTATGGCCAGCCGGCGGGGGACACGCGAGTCCCCCAGAGTCGTTTGTCGCAGCAGGGGCAGCAGAGCGGGGAGGCTGCAGACATTGCTTCTGCCAGCACCCGCTCTGCAAGAACGGCAGGCTTCCCTGCCGCGACGAACGACTCCGGGGGGACACTCGTGTCCCCGCCGGCTGCCCATAGGAGAGCGAGAGAGGCGGGGGGAGGAGAGAGAGGCGGGGGGAGAAGGAGAGAGAGGCAGATAAAAAGCCGGCGGCTTGAATTGTTACATTGCCGCCGGCTTAATTGCAACAAATTAATACGTTTGGCCGCTGCGCTGCGGCCAGAAGATACATTAATATCAGAGTAAACAATCCATTTCTAACATTGGCCGCAGTGCAGCGGCCACTTCGCAAATTGGCCGGCTAGAACCCGAAGTGGCCGGCCAGAACTAGAAGTGGCCAAACTTCGGGTTCTGGCCGTAACATATACACAAGATGTTTTAAAGCACTTTAGTCCTGCAATTTAGCATGCAATGTGATTTCTGCGCTTAAATGTGCTGTGCGTCACATCCAGATTTTTCCCCGGGACTTTTGGCGTCTATCCCACTGGCCATACCCCCCTCCAGGTGTTAGACCCCTTGAAACATCTTTTCCATCACTTTTGTGGCCAGCATAATTTTTTCTATTTTTCAAAGATCACATCCCCATTGAAGTCTATTGCGGTTTGCGAAAGTTCGCGCGAACCAAACTTTTTGCGGAGGTTCGCGTTCGAGGTTCGCGAACCGAAACTCGGAGGTTCGAGCCATCTCTTTTTGTCATCCAGCAGCACCCTTTTTTCCTTGTGCCTTTATTTCATGCAAGCCTACACATGAGGTCAAACAAAATGACTGGACCTGTGGTGCAGTGTGATTGGATGTAAGGAAGACTAAAAATGTGGGGGAAGGTGGAAGGTACGGTGGAGACATGACTGGCTATGGCTATTTTTAATTTAAAAGGAGTTAACAAAGAAGGTTAGTGGGAGCTTACTCACCCAGGTCTGATTGTGTTTGGGTTGAGTTTCCCTCCTGTTCTTTTCCTGGTAAAAAAAATACAACATATACTGAATGAAAACACGTTTTATTATCTAGGTACAGTCTAAGACACATTTTGAATACGAAAATGTTTTGCAAAATTCTCTAAATGTAATTGAAAGTTTTATTTTTATGTGTTCATTCATTTTTCTGCTGGGTATGGCCAAAGTCACAAAGGAAATGATCACTCTGTGGCATGTTCAGCAGCATACAGTGGCTTGCAAAAGTATTCGGCCCCCTTGATGTTTTCCACATTTTGTCATATTACTGCCACAAACATGAATCAATTTTATTGAAATTCCACATGAAAGACCAACACAAAGTGGTGTACACGTGAGAAGTGGAACGAAAATCATACATGATTCCAAACATTTTTTACAAATAAATAACTGCAAAGTGGGGTGTGCATAATTATTCAGCCCCCTTTGGTCTGAGTGCAGTCAGTTGCCCATAGACATTGCCTGATGAGTGCTAATGACTAAATAGAGTGCACCTGCGTGTAAACTAATGTCAGTACAAATACAGCTGCTCTGTGATGGCCTCAGAGGTTGTCTAAGAGAATACTGGAAGCAACAACACCATGAAGACCAAAGAACACACCAGACAGGTCAGGGATAAAGTTATTGAGAAATGTAAAGCAGGCTTAGGCTACAAAAAGATTTCCAAAGCCTTGAACATCCCACGGAGCACTGTTCCAGCGATCATTCAGAAATGGAAGGAGTTGTAAACCTACCAAGACAAGGCCGTCCACCTAAACTCACAGGCCAAACAAGGAGAGCGCTGATCAAAAATGCAGTCAAGAGACCCATGGTGACTCTGGACAAGCTGCAGAGATCTACAGCTCAGGTGGGGGAATCTGTCCATAGGGCAACTAATAATCGTGCACTGCACAAAGTTGTCCTTTATGGAAGAGTGGCAAGAAGAAAGCCATTGTTAACAGAAACGCATAAGAAGTCCCGTTTACAGTTTGCCGCAAACCATGTGGGGGACACAGCAACCATGTGGAAGAAGTTGCTCTGGTCAGATGAGACCAAAATGGAACTTTTTGGCCAAAATGCACAACGCTTTGTGTGGCGGAAAACTAATTGATTAAAACGACAATTGTGGACAGCACCATCAAAAGTATATATTGGGGTATAGTAATAGGGGGTATGTGCTAAGTGGGTAATAGGACATCAAACAAACAAAGAAGAGAGCCCACTAATGACAGCACCAAACCACTCCAAAATATTTAAAAAAATGTATAAACTTTATTGACAAATGGTAAACATAGTATTAAAATCAATTAAAAATCACCCAAGGTGATTACAGCGGTACACATAGGGGTCACCAAAATTATATTATAATATGATACCTCTCGAAAAGCCTCAAATTTATGCCAATCATACAATCAAAAATCACATTATATAAAGTCAAAAAGAGTCCATACCACTGAAAGTCATGTGTAAAACTAATAATAAACATAAATAAATTACATATACATGTATATTTATTAGGGGTGGGACGACAAATCCTGCGAATCCACGAATCCCTCGAATATTAGGAAATATTCGAGATTCCTGGATTCAAATCCCAACGCCATTTTCCACTACACGAATCCGCCGAATCCCGACGCTGCATCCCCGCGCATCCGCCGCTCGCACTCGTCCTCCTCCGACCCCCCTGCGCCTCCTCCGCCCGCCCGCATACTGTATCAACTCACCTATCCATAGCGGTGCGCAGAGCGGCAGACCTCTCGTTGACTTCCTGGTTCCCCCTAGTGACCGGCTCTTACAATGACGTCATCAGTAAGAGCCGGTCCGGCCACTAGAGGGAACAGGGAAGTAACGAAGAGGTCTGCCGCTCTGCGCTCCACGAGAAAGGTGAGTAGATTCTTATGCAGGGGTGAGCGGAGGAGGCACGGGGGACGGAGGGGGCCGTAGGGGGGGTTGGCGGTAAGCGGAGGAGGCACGGGGACACTATTCTACCGGACACTATTCTTACCTACCTACCTACAGGCCGCTATACCTACCTACCTACAGGCCGCTATACCTACCTACCTACAGGCCCCTATACCTACCTAAAGGCCCCCTATACCTACCTAAAGGCCCCCTATACATACCTACCTACCTACCTACCTAAAGGCCCCTATACCTACCTAAAGGCCCCTATACCTACCTACCTACCTAAAGGCCCCTATACCTACCTACCTAAAGGTGCCTATACATATCTACCTACCTACAGGCCTATATACCTACCTACAGGCCTCAATACCTACCTACCCACCTACCTACAGGCCCCCTATACGTACCTACCTACCTACCTAAAGGCACCTATACCTACCTACCTACCTACCTACCGAACACTATACCTACCTACCTACAGGCAACTATACCTACCTACAGGCCACTATACCTACCTACCTACCGGCCACTATCCTTACCTACCTACCTACAGGCCGCTATACCTACCTACCTACCTACAGGTCGCTATACCCACCTACCTACAGGCCCCTATACCTACCTAAAGGCCCCCTATACCTTCCTAAAGGCCCCTATACCTACCTAAAGGCCCCCTATATGTACCTACCTACCTACATAAAGGCCTCTATACCTACCTAAAGGCCCCTATACCTACCTACCTACCTACCTACAGGCCACTATACCTACCTACAGGCCTAAATACCTACCTACCTACCCACCTACCTACAGGCCCCCTATATATACCTACCTACCTAAAGGCACCTATACCTGCCTACCTACATACCTACCTATACTTAAGGCCCTATACCCTGCTACCTATACTGAAGGTGCCTTTACCTACCTACCTAAAGGCCCCTATACCTACCTACCTACATACCTACCTATACTTAAGGCCCTATACCCTGCTACCTATACTGAAGGTCCCTTTACCTACCTACCTAAAGGCCCCTATACCTACCTACCTACATACCTACCTATACTTAAGGCCCTATACCCTGCTACCTATACTGAAGGTCCCTTTACCTACCTACCTAAAGGCCCCTATAGCTGCCTACATACCTACCTATACTGTAATTAAGGCCCTATACCCTGCTACCTATACTGAAGGTCCCTTTACCTACCTACCTACCTACCTATACTGAAGGCACATGTACCTTACTACCTATACTGAAGGCCCCTATACCTAGCTACCTACCTATACTGAAGGCACATATACCCTGCCACCTATACTGAAGGCACATATATCCTGCTACCTATACTGAAGGCCCCTATACCTAGTTACCTACCAATACTGAAAGCACATGTACTGTGCTACCTATACTGAAGGCCCCTATACCTTGCTACCGATACTGAAGGCACATGTACCTTGCTACCGATACTGAAGGCCTCTATACCCTGCTACCTACCTATACTGAAGGCACATATACCCTGCTACCTATACTGAAGGCCCATATACCCTGCTACCTATACTGAAGGCCCATATACCCTGCTACCTATACTGAAGGCCCATATACCCTGCTACCTATACTGAAGGCCCATATACCCTGCTCCCTATACTGCAGACCCCTATACCTTGCTACCTATACTGAACGCTACCAATATTGAAGGCACCCATACCTAGCTAGCTATACTGAAGGCACCTTTACCTTGCTACCTATGCCTGGGTACCTATACTGCGGACAACTATACCATGGATTGCACAATTCTTATGTGCAGGATTCGTTAGATTCAGGATTCGAAAGGTTCGAGATATTCGAGAACCTTTTTAGATTCGGATCCGGATTCGGATTCGAAGAAATTGTGGATTCGTCCCATCCCTAATTATATTGCACACAATCCAAATTCCATATAACTACCATCAAAATAATGATGATTGAAAACCAGCGTGTAAAGTAATAAATAAATAACAAGGTGAGGTGAATCCTACTCTATATAGAGTTATTGCACATAAGTAGGACAATCCTAGAAAGGGACAACCCTAAGACCACTGAAGGAATCAACGTGCACACAATAAAGGCAGGAATCAAGACTTACGTGGCGGAGGCTGGAGAAGTAGGTGGGCACCGCTGTGCGCCTTAATGCATCTCGCGGACTCTACCCGCTTCAGGAAGAGGCTGTAATCACCTTAGGTGATTTTTAATTGATTGTAATACTATGTTTACCATTTGTCAATAAAGTTTATACATTTTTTTAATTATTTTGGAGTGGTTTGGTACTGTCATTAGTGGGCTCTCTTTTTTGTTTGTATGATGGCGGAAAGGTAACACTGCACATCACTCTGAACACACCATCCCCACTGTCAAATATGGTAGTGGCAGCATCATGCTAGGGGGGTGCATCTCTTCAGCAGGGACAAGGAAGCTGGTCAGAGTTGATGGGAAGATGGATGGAGCCAAATACAGGGCAATCTTGGAAGAAAACCTCTTGGAGTCTGAAAAAGACTTGAGACTGGGGCGATGGTTCACCTTCCAGCAGGACAACAACCCTAAACATAAAGCCAGGGCAACAATGGAATGGTTTAAAACAAAACATATCTATGTGTTACAATGGCCCAGTCAAAGTCCAGATCTAAATCCAATCGAGAATCTGTGGCAAGATCTGAAAACTGCTGTTCACAAACTCTGTCCATCTAATCTGACTGAGCTGGAGCTGTTTTGCACAGAAGAATGGGCAAGGATTTCAGTCTCTAGATGTGCAAAGCTGGTAGAGACATACCCTAAAAGACTGGCAGCTGTAATTCCAGCAAAAGGTGGTTCTACAAAGTATTGACTCAGGGGGCTGAATAATTATGCTCACACCCCATTTTGCAGTTATTGATTTGTAAAAAATGTTTGGAATCATGTATGATTTTCGTTCCACTTCTCATGTGTACACCACTTTGTATTGGTCTTTCACATGGAATTCCAATAAAATTGATTCATGTTTGTGGCAGTAATGTGACAAAATGTTGAAAACTTCAAGGGGGCCAAATACTTTTGCAAGCCACTGTATGTATTGTGGCACTGCCGCATCAATTGGGCACCGGGTGGTGCCGTTATGCAGTCAAATAATGGTAATTTAAATTACCAGTATTTTACTATGCACTAGTCGACGCCTACCCTAACCTAACCTTAATCCTTTGATTTATGTGCCTAACCCTAATCCCCATCCACCTAACCCTTAACCCTAACCAACCCTCCTAATGCCTAACCCTAGCCCCCAGTAGGTGCCTATTTATTTCCTTTTAAGCAATACCAGTTACCAGAGTCTGAATCACACACCTCACACCTGAAACAAACACGCATACAGCTAGTCCAGTCAAACTTCAGTCAGAACACCTAATCTGCATGCTTGTTGAGGGTCTATGGCTAAAAGTATTAAGAGACAGAGGATCAGCAGGACAACCAGGCAAAATGCATTGTTTAAAAGGAAATAAATATGGCAGCCGCCATATCCCTCTCGCTTTAGGTTCCCTTTAACCACCCCTAAAGCCTAACCTTAGGCCAGGTGCACACATGACAGAAACGCTCGCGGAGCGTAAAACGCTGCACTTTATGCAGCAATAGAAGTTTGCTACACATGTAAAAACGCGTACGTGTTTCCCATGCGTATTTATAGTAAGCGTTCTGCAGACGCTTGCAGTGTTGCATAATATGCAGGCTGGCTGCCAAAATGCACATAATGAAAGTCTATGGGAACACATATGTGTTGCATTTTTTAATGCGTTTTCTGCTGTGTTTTCAATTAAAAGCTAAAGATCTCTGACGTTTTTCCACTTCCTGTTGTCTTCCTATTGATTTGCATCTATTTAAAAGAAAATAAACGTAAAAAAAAGAGTACAAAGCGCATATATGTTTTCAATTAGCGAACCGCAAATGCGTACAAATAGACGCAATACGCATGAAAAACGCATCTGCTAAAAGAAAAGCAAAACACACCAAAAACGTGATACAAAAACGCAAACGCACCTGCAGAAAATGTAAGAAAAAAAGTCATGTTATATTTGAACCCAGCCTGAATGACAACTGAAGTGAGAGGGATATGGAGGCTGCCATATTTCTTTACTTTTAAACAATACCAGTTGCCTGGCAGTCCTGCTGATCCTTTGCCTTCAATACCTTTAGCCATAGACTTTGAACAAG